>NC_053025.1:115710240-115745197 GCF_003073215.2 Triticum urartu
CCCCTCCCAAAGTTCTATATTTATCACTCCTTTTTTCGACGCGAGTGTGCGGTCATCTAGCCGGGGAGCCTAATTTCTCTCTCAAAGCCGCTTAGAGTTTAGTTTGCTAAACTGGCCTAATGAGAAGTACTCCGCCCTCGGATAGGAGGTTGAAGCCATAGGCTGACCCGCTCGAAGTCTTGAGATAGGATGTGTCATGTTAAAGGACGACAGAAGCACTTCTTTTTTCTAAGACCAATTTTCGGATTGGCACCGAACACTTGATCTTGTTTGGACGTCATGTTTTTACTGACGTTTCTTGGTTTTCCAAGCTTTTTGGCACTTTTAAACTATTTGTGCTTTTCCAACATTAGTCTCGCAGTGCAACGCCGGACACCTTTAGGGATTCGGCAAAAACATTCTCAGATATTGCTATATATGCATCGGTTTCAAATTGTGTCTTCGGTCAATAGTTGGGTTGCCCGGCTCCTGCACTTGCTTCCTACGTTTCGTTTTGTTCGGCTAGGCGTGCAAAGGGAGAACCACTGCGATTGTGCTTCCAGCTCACATGGTTAAGCACCTTAGTGGAGAAAGCCGAAAACTGACTGTCACAATAAGCGTAAACTGGTCAGCGATCCGATGACTATGACGGGCCATTCATAACATTGGCCGAAGTGTTTACGGCTTGACCTCGACTGTCGCCGAACACTACCGGGGGCTATTAATTGGCCTCCCAAACTAAATCCTTGATATTTTGCTCTTACATTCTAGCTGAGGTTTCATGATCATGCTTAGCATGACAACCCAAAGAAAGGAACCGATAGCGGGACTATTTTCTTTGGAATACATTTCTTCTGTTAAACAGTAATATAGCATATCTCTCTGCGTACCTTTGTTTATAAAACCGTGTGGCCAGATTGCCTTGTTTGTCGTAAATCTTTGCCCTCATAAAGGCTTTATAAAGTAGGACAAACACTCCTCGGCTACTGGCCAAGGAGGTGGAAGCCGTTGGTCGAGTCAACAAAGTTTTGTACAATGCGGATCCGAGCATTAATGACGTAAAGTACTTGGATACATAGAGTCATTACACATAATTTGTGATTTTACTATGGATATTGATCCTTAACTCGGCCACCCGTTCCCGCATTAAGGCTCGGGGGCTACTGGGCTTCAGGCTTATTATTTACAAATATTAAAGGGGCACATCGATCCCCTGATCTGGTGTTGCCACCCGACCAGTGTCTCGGGAGCTACTGCATTGCTTGTCCAATGCAGAAAATTTTATGTGCAATATAGTTTCCGAGGAGATTTTGATCCTCAGGTTGGTCGGCCGCACCCAACCCGAGTCTTGAGGACTGAGCACGCCGCTTTTGTGTCCTGAAGTATTCTGCCGAGCTAGGACTTGATCCTCAGACCAATTTTGCAAATCAACCTGAGTCTCAGCGGCTACCGGGATCAGCGGTCTTATGTCATCCTTCATATGCATCTCGGGTTTTAGACCGATACACACCTTGAGGGCTACTGGCTATATATCTTGGCAGAGAATAAATTGCAGCAATAAAAATATTGACAAAAAATCGGCCCATAGTCGGGGTGGTGCACCACCTCGGAAGCAGTCCGGCATAAAGCTCGGGCGCTAGTGGTTGGCTCCATAGAGGGCATTTCTGGCATTAAGCTCGGCTAAACTCCTTCAACTTTTTTGAACCAAGGTGATATGACACCTCGGATATAGTCCGGCATTGGATCCTGGACACAGTCCGGCGTTGGAGCTCGGATATATTTCGACGTTGGAGCTCGGATATACAGTCCGGCGTTGGAGCTCGGATACATAGTCCGACGTTGGAGCTCGGATACATTCCGGCGCTAGAGCTGGGAAGCGGTCCGGCGTTGGTGCTCGGCTGCAAAAGATACCTCGAATGCAGTCCGGCGTTGGAGCTCAGACGCAAGAGGACCCTGTCTCCCGGGGATAACTTCAAACCCGAGGTGTGGCATAAAAATAAACAAGGCATTGATAAAGGCCGGAAACTTAAAGGGGCTCCTCGGATACCCGACGTGTAAACTCGTCGAATGCATTTCGGCGATCCTCAAGATCGAAGATAAAGAAGATTTGTTGAACCAGTTTTCAAGACCGGCAACCGAAGATGAAGAACAGTTCGGAAGAATCGAGGAGCGTCCCTAACTTGAAGACCGGTTCAGGGGGCTACTGACGGTGTCCTGGACTAGGGGGTACTCACCACGTCGTCTCCCGATCTATTAGATTGGGCCGAGGACCCCCGTGGCCGTATACTCATGGGCCAGTTCGGACGGCTACCGCATACAAGGAAGATTCCACAAGACTTGGCGATCAAGACAAGGACTTCTCCCCACCGGCGTATTCGGCTAGGACTCTTGTTATCCTAGGCCTCCGGTGCATTATATAAACCGAGGCCAGGCTAGTCGATAGATAGACAATATATACAACAATCATACCATAGGCTAGCTTCTAGGGTTTAGCCTCCTTGATCTCGTGGTAGATCTACTCTTGTACTACCCATATCATCAATATTAATCAAGCAGGAGTAGGGTATTACCTCCATCGAGAGGGCCCGAACCTGGGTAAAAAACATCGTGTCCCTTGTCTCCTGTTACCATCCGGCCTTGACGCACAGTTCGGGACCCCCTACCCGAGATCCGCCGGTTTTGACACCGACAGTCGAGCATTTACTTATAGGCTTAATTGTCATTTATAGCACTTAATGGCTAGCGTTACCAGTAACGTACCTCTCTTAATGTACATTGAACCCCATGTAACGGAGGGGAGCAGGGGTCCTGGCGCACTCTATATAAGCCACCCCCTCCTCTGGGACAAGGGTTCGCATCTTTTGTAAACATACACACACATATAATCCAGTCGGCCACCTCAGGGCACTGAGACGCAGGGCTGTTACTTCTTCCGAGAAGGGCCTGAACTCGTAAAACTCGTGTGTACAACTACTCCATAGCTAGGATCTTGCCTCCTCATACCTACCCCCATTCTACTGTCAGTCTTAGATCCATGACAGGTGCTTCCCCTTCCCCTAGTCCAATTCGGACTGCAAGGGGGGGGCAGCCCCTTGTGGCTCTCCTCTCTCTCCACTAAGGCCCATGAAGGCCCATTAGTTCCCCCGAGGGGTTCCGATAACCCTCCGGCACTTCGATACTTATCCGGTACCTCTCGAAACTCCTCCGGTGTTCGAATAACATCGTCCAATATAACATTCTTTATGTCTCGACCATTTTGAGACTCCTCGTCATGTCCGTGATCTCATCCGGGACTCCTAACAAACTTCGGTCATCAAAAACACATAAGTCATAATACAAATCGTCATCGAACATTAAGCATGCGGACCCTACGGGTTCGAGAACTATGTAGACATGACCGAGACACATCTCCGGTCAATAACCAATAGCGGAACCTAGATGCTCATATTGGTTCCTACATATTCTACGATGATCTTTATCGGTCAAACCGCATAACAACATACATCATTCCCTTTGTCATCGGTATGTTACTTGCCTGAGATTCGATAGTCGGTATCATCATACCTAGTTCAATCTCGTTACCGGCAAGTCTCTTTACTCGTTCCGTAATACATCATCCCATAACTAACTCATTAGTCACATTTCTTGCAAGGCTCATAGTGATGTCCATTACCGAGAGAGCCCAAAGATACCTCTTAGATACACGGAGTGACAAATCCTAATCTCGATCTATGCCAACTCAACAAACACCATCGAAGACACCTGTAAAGCATCTTTATAATCACCCAATTATGTTGTGACGTTTGATAGCACACAAGGTGTTCCTACGGTATTCGAGAGTTGCATAATCTCATAGTTAGAATTACATGTATAAGTCATGAAGAAGCAATAGCAATAAAACTAAACGATCATAATGCTAAGCTAACAGATGGGTCTTGTCCATCACATCATTCTCTAATGATGTGATCCCATTAATCAAATGACAACACATGTCTACGGTTAGGAGACTTAACCATCTTTGATTAACGAGCTAGTAAAGTAGAGGCAAACTAGGGACACTCTGTTTGTCTATGTATTGACACATGTACTAAGTTTCCGGTTAATACAATTCTAGCATGAATAATAAACATTTATCATGATATAAGGAAATATAAATAACAACTTTATTATTGCCTCTAGGGCATATTTCCTTCACTATGTACTCCTCGGGTCCGAGGCTCTCACCCTCCTTAGATTTCGGTAACTAATTACTGTCGGCCCCGTCGAAGAGATCGTCAGGGTCTTCATCCTCGGGTATTCCTGTGGGGCTATTTTGCCGTCTTTGGGAGGCCTGAATGTCCTCTCCCTGGTTTTCGGCATCATTGGTTGTGGTGCCGTTATCAGTAGCGCCCGTGTTGGGCCCACTTGGGCCGCCGCCAGTACCTCTAGGGCGTCGACGACGACGTCTTGAAGGATGCTTGGGGTGTCGACCATATAGACATCATTAGTGGACGTGGCGGCACATCTTCTAGTATGATTTGAGGGCGTGGCCACTCCAAGTGTGGCGCCAACGTCTTCATCCATGTCGGTGGCCTCCTTAGATACGTAGTCTAACACATCGGTCAAGTCATCGACGATAGCGACTAGGTGGGTGGGACGTAAATTTCCCTGTCATCGGCTTTAGGTCCAATCTTATCATAGATGGAGGTCTGGTTATTCGAGATATATAGCTTCTAAATACGATCCAACATCTCATTAAGGTGAGATAGCTCCTCGACGTCTATGGCCTGGTCGTAGGCCGGGCTGTCTGAAGCGTAAGTTGTGGGTCGCTTGACGCAACCTCAATGTGTTGTTTGCCCATGGTTGATTTGTGGCTAGCAACAAATAGGATTCGATCCAAGTTTGGTGCTGGATCCGAGCTCTGGCTTGAGTCGAGGTCAAGGCCTGAGGGGAGGACAAGGTCCACAACCGAGTCCGAGTCCGGCGTCATGACAGCCGGCTCCATGCCCGAGGTTGGACTCACTTTGGGATTCGATCTGTAGTTCGTGTCAGAGGTCGGCTCTGGGGTCAAGCCTGAGTCAGCTGGTGGGCTTTCAATCAGGTCCAACATCCAACCAGAGAGGGCGAGCTCGCCGTGTGAATCCATGGTGTATTCTAAAGTCTTGAACGTGACAACCTGGTCCAGAGCGAAAATTTTGATCTGGGTGGGATGGCCCGTCAAATCGGCGTGCAAAACAATGATGTCGAACACAAAGAATTGGCTGGGTACGAAGATGTCACCGCAACCGGTATTGCAATTGATCTGCATGTGAGACATTGATCGTTTGTCGACCGCACAATGAAACTCTCAAGAAATAACCAATGTCGGTACTAAAACCGGTAGACCTCAGGGTAGGGGGTCCCGAGTTGTGGATCTCGGATCTATGGGTAACACAAGACGAAGGAGATAGTATTTACCCAGGACCGGGCTCTCTCGAAGAGGTAATACCCTACATCATGCTTTGATTATATTGTTGGTTGTGTATCGAGTACATGATTGATCTACCTCGAGATCGTAAGTTGTGTCTAACCCTAGGGCTAGATGGTTTTAATTGTGATCGTCCTCCCTAGGAACCTAACCTCCTAGTTTATATAGACACCGGGGTACCTAGGGTTACACATGGTCGGTTACCAATCTAGGGATACACATGCCGCCAGGCCGACGTAAGTCTTGGAGTACACATCAAGTCTTTGTTGAAGTCCATCTTGATCACACCGAAGTATGAGGCTTCTGGAGTCCTTCCTTAAGAGAACGGTGTGCCATAAGCTTGGCCCATGGACTACAGACTGACTAGGTTGGTACCCCCTAGTCCAGGGCACCGTCAGGAGGTTTCACACTTCAAAATTATTGGCACATTCCTCTTGCTTGTTTTAAAGATTTCCTCCTGTTGTTATCTTTCTATCAAGCTTGAGTTTGTCGAAATCTGAGTTCGTCTGCTAAAGTTATGATAGTTTTGGTCTAACATGTTTCGTGTGTCTGTTGCTGACAAGGTGGTTTCTACCACGTTCCTTGGCGGTTGTGTCGGCAGTCCTGTGGTTCAGGAACAACTACCGCCCGAGGTGTAATTCCCTCAGGCCAGGCAGTGCTCTAGGTTTGGGTGGTGCGATTGTACTGCTCTCTGTCACAGGTCCTTAAAATCGACGCACAAGCGCCAAGATTTCTCCTTCTTTGGTACCATCACTAGGTTTGCTAGCCTGTCCGGATGTTTTTTGTCTCTGATGAATCCGGCCTCCAATAGCTTCGCTAGTTCCTCTCCCATGGCTTGTCTCTTAGGTTCGGAGAAACGTCGAAGAGCCTGCTTGACTGGCTTGAATCCTTTTAGGATATTTAGGCTGTGCTCAGCCAGCCTGCGTGGGATTCCTGGCATGTCTGAAGGGTGCCAGGCAAAAATGTCCCAGTTCTCGCGTAGGAACTCTCGCAGTGCAGCGTCGACATCAGGGTTTAATTGTGCCCCGATGGAAGATGTTTTTGTATGGTCCGTTGGATGGACTTGGAATTTGACTATTTTGTCCGCCGATTTAAAGGAGGTGGACTTGGATCTTTTATCGAGTATCACATCGTCCCTGTTCACCATGGAGCGCAGCGCAGTTAGTTCCTCGGCCGCTAGGGCTTCGGATAGTGCCTCGAGGGCCAGTGTGGCTGACTTATTTTCGGCGCGGAGTGCTATGTCCGGATCACTAGCAAGAGTGATGATCCCGTTGGGCCCAGGCATTTTGAGCTTCATGTACCCGTAATGGGGTATGGCTTGGAAGATTGTAAATGCCTCCTGCCCTAATAGACCGTGGTATCCGCTGCTGAACGAGGCCACTTGGAATGTAATTTCTTCAGACCTGTAATTATCCGGCGTGCCGAATACCACATCTAGTGTGATTTTCCCAGCACAGCGTGCTTCCCGACTGGGGATGATTCCTCTAAAGGTTGTGCTACTTTGCTCAATGCGGCTCTAGTCTATTTCCATCTTGTGAAGAGTTTCCTCATAGATGAGGTTTAATCCGCTGCCGCCGTCCATGAGTACCTTGGTGAGTCGAAAGCCGTCCACGATTGGACTAAGGACCAGTGCGGCTGGTGCTCGGGCTGTTTGAAATTTAGGTTCGTCACTGGCATTGAAGGTAATAGGCGTGTCACTCCAAGGATTTATTTCTGCTATGTGGCAGATTTCGGCCATGCTGCGGAGTGTTCGCTTGCGTCTGTTATTTGACGCGAAGGTCTCAAAGACCGTTAACACCGTATTGTTGTCCACGGGATGGTGCTCTGTGGTATTTGGGAGGAGTAGATCCTCACCACTTTTGGCCAGCTGCCGGAGTATCCAACATGCTCTAAGGCTGTGCGTTGGTATTGCATCCGCTGTACTATGAATTTTGCAGGGTCCGTTGAGCCATCCCTCCAGTACGGTTCCTTGCCCCGTAGAGGGCTTTTGCTTTTTGGTAGTTAACCCAGGTGTATTGTGATAATGCACCCTTTTATTTCGGACTGGGTTTGTGTTCTGGGCCGGATTATCCCAAAATTTTATTTTGGTTTTCCAGGCGCTTTCCATCGCATAGTACTTTCGTACTATGGATGCCAAGTTGGCAAAGCGTGTAATTTCGCGGTGACTTATGGCGTTGAGGATTCCCTTGTCCGTGCAATTATTGTAGAAGAATGAAATTGCGTGTTCCTCGCGGCAGTCCCTTATCCTATTCATGACCAGGAGGAATCTGGCCCAGTAATAGTGTACTGTTTCTTCGGGCTCTTGCCTAATTTGGGATAGATCGCGTATGTTTGGATGGGTGGGTGGAATTGAATCCGAATCCTCACCCAATCTGAGACTCAAGGGCCAAGGAGTTTCCGAACTCGGAAGTTTGGATTCTTGGATGTTTTCCGATAAATCTAGCCCGCCGCCTGATTCTAGGTTCAGGCCTTGAGTGACGTCCTCCCCTCCGTGGGTATCCGGCTTGGAGGGATCGGGAATCCGGACATAGCTAGTCCTTAAGATAGATGAAGGGTTGTCGCATTGTTCCTCCACCACTGCGACATGATGGGTGACCTGGGGAGAGTTGATCTCTCTCAGATCGGGTTTAGGCCCAATCTGATCGTAGTCTGTAGCGACTCCCAGTCCGGTGATGCGATCCAAGAGCTCGTTCAGGGAAGAGAGCTCCATTGGATCTAACTGCTTGGCGAGTTCCGAGTTGACGTGAAGATTGCTTTCGATGACCTGAGAAGTCATCGTCGGCGCAGCGACCGAATAGGCGGTCATAAGAAAACTAGCCGGAGAGTTTGGCTGATAGCCAAAGCTCCCTTAGCAACAGTGTCGTTTTTAAAGACGGGATGAGACATCCTTCCTGATGGCGACGGCACAGCGGAACTCTGAATGAAAGAACCAATGTCGGTGTCAAAACCGGCGTATCTCGGGTAGGGGGTCCCGAACCATGTGTCTAGGCCGGATGGTAACAGGAGGCAGGGGACACGATGTTTTACCCAGGTCCGGGCCCTCTTGATGGAGGTAAAACCCTACGTCCTGCTTGATTGATATTGATGATATGGGTAGTACAAGAGTAGATCTACCACGAGATCAGAGAGGCTAACCCCAAGAAGCTAGCCTATGGTATGATTGTATGTTATGGTTGGTGTCCTACGGACTAAAACCCTTCGGTTTGTATAGACACCAGAGAGGGTTAGGGTTACACAAGGTCGGTTACAAAGGAGGAGATACCCATATCCGTATTGCCTAGCTTGCCTTCCACGCCAAGTAGAGTCCCATCCGGACACGAGGCGAAGTCTTCAATCTTGTATCTTCATAGTCTTACAGTCCGGCCAATGGATATAGTACGGCTATCCGGAGACCCCCTAATCCAGGACTCCCACAGCATGGCTACAAAGAAATCAGTCGACCCCAAATGAATCACCAGAATTTAATCGACCAAATAATCAAGAACAAGATCACGAGAATTGTACCCGGGTTGGAGGTAACCGCATCTTCCATGTCCTCGTCTCAGTACTTGTTGGGGATATTACTACTGGGCGTAAACCGGCCAGGACAAGCCGGGTTAACTTCATCAGTAGTTGAGTGTGATAAAAGCCCATGAGGGCAGATGAGGGCTAAAGGCCCATAATCAGTTTAAGGCCTATAGCTATAAACCGGCGTCGGTATGTAACTTGTATTATAAGTTAGGAATAGTGGAGACCGAACCGGACGCATCTATGAGCCGGTATCGAGACTCTGTAAACCGACGGGCATCACCCATGTATATAAGGGGATGACCCAGCGGCGGTTCAAGGACAGACAACAACTCAAGACATAGGCGAAGCTTATTTGCTCCCTAGTCATCAAAACACCCATCAATTCCACCACAACTAGACATAGGCTTTTGCCGTCATTGAAGGGGCCGAACTAGTATAAACTCTCTTGCGTCCTTGTGTCCACTTTAACCCCTTCAAGCTAACCCGTAGCGATGGCTCCACGACTAAGTCCTTTCTCTAGGACATCTGCCGTGACAAAACCACGACAGTTGGCGCCCACCGTGGGGCTATCGCACGATGGTTTCCGGTTCTTGGAGGGCCGCTTTGAAGGACTCGAGGGCTACGCTGTAGGCCGGATGACTAAGAGTCGTCGGAAAATCTACATCGACGACGCAGGCTGGGGCCCCGAGGCCGGCTCAATTGAGTACGGGTACCGGGTCCCCTTTGGTAGCATTCACGTTTTCATTGGCAAGATCGGTGAACCGGGCCCTGAGCCGGACATCTGCACCGACCTCGTCGAGACGGCTCAGCGTGCGCGATCCGCCCGGGTTAAACCGGCCATGAAGCGTGCCTTCGTGGGAGTCATCCATGGAGGAAGTTATGAGGATGGATCGGAGCTTCGCGGGGCGACTGTCCGTTTGTAAGAGAGAGATATTTCGACCGGAGAAACCGAATCTCTTTATCAGCTACAAGATGGCCGGATTGAGAGCTGTTCCGATGGCGACAGTATTCCGGACCCCTCTGATCTGCCTAACCGGGTTGGAATATTCATGACCGGAACACAAGCAGCGCTTCACTCTTCGACAGCCGCGGCAACGATCTCCGGTTCAGCAGCGGCAACGGTTGCCGGGGCGGGAGGCCCTGTGCGCCCACCGACTCAGGTTCTATCAGAACTATTTGATGCGTTGGCTATGCTTATGGCAGAAGTTAATCCGCCAGATCAGGACGCTCACAACGCGGAGATTGCAAAGGTAAAGGAACAAATCATCCAGGCCAAAACGGATCTGGCGGCTGAGGACACCAGGATGACCGCAGAGCGGGCCGCTTTAGACGCACAGGCCTACAGGCTTATGTTGGATCAGAGTGCGTCACATGAAGTCACGAGGAGGAAGCACCGGTCCTGCTTACCTCCGGTTTTCGAGGCCAGAGACCTTTTCAACACTCCAGGACCAAGAGCCAGTAATCCGCTGGAGGGGAACCGGGCAGAAGCCCCTGGGACCGGTGCACCGGTTCAGCCCCGTCAGATGGACCCGCCTCGTCAAAACACCGTTATACCTCGGGATGTTTTAACACCTCCAGGTCACTACTCCAACCCAATGGACAATCTTGTTGCCGCTGCTGCACGACTGGAGGCCATTCCAGTTGAAGGTGACTCACCGCAAGCAGTAGAGACGCGACGGGTCAAGGAACTTCTGAGGACAGCTTTGGCCCAACAGGAGGCGTACTCATACAGCCGCGACCGAATCCATTCGACCCCCCGTCCAAGCTGGAGCTATAGCAGACATATGGATGAACCAGCAGTGTCAAGTAATGAACGACATGGAGCACCCCGTTGTAACAACCCGACGGGTGGTGCTGATGACGCTCAGGAAGTGGTGAACCGGGCCCGAGCGCGTAGGGAGGCCGAGTTAGCCGCACAGCATCAGGCTCGGCAGCTCACGCCGGTTCGTCCAACCATTTCGATCGAACCTGGTGTTACTTCTAGTTCTTTGGGGGTGCCTTGCCTCGTCCCCGCTTTACGCAACGTGCGCTTGCCCAAGGATTTCAAAGGCCCACGCAAGGTACCAAATTATACGGCGGATCAACCACCAGAGACATGGGTAGAGAGCTATGAGATGGCCATGGAGATGCTTGATGTGGATGACACGGCGTGTGCGAAATACTTCACCATGATGCTTGAAGGAACGGCCCGTACTTGGTTAAAAAGCTTGCCCGCTAATTCTATCAGTTCATGGGCCCAATTACGAGCCCGGTTTATCAACAATTTCAAGGATACCTGTAAACAGCCTATGTCGATAGTGGACTTAGCTGCATGCGTCCAGGAGGAAGGAGAGTCAACGACTCATTGGGTGCGCCGGGTTTCACAAGTGTTGCACTCCTCAGACCGCATCAACGCTGACACCGCAGTATTAACCCTAGAAGGCAACTGCCGGTTTGGGCCCCTGAAGTTGAAATTGGGACGGATGAAGCGTCATTGCACCGACATGGGGACCCTCATGGCCGCTTTGGTAAAATATGCTGATTCTGATAGTACCAAGGATCCCGAATCTGATGATGACAAGACAGGGAAGGGGAAGAAGAACAGCAGCTCCAAAGGTCAGCAGCATCACTGGGTAGGCAATGGCGGAGGAGGCAAGCGTAAAGCGGATGGCAACATGGATTTTGTGGCTAATACCAACGTACAGGACAATGGCCAGGCGCAAGGGTAGGCCGAAAAATCGTAGTGGAGCGCCCAACCCCAACCCAAACCGCCTGAACTATCTGCTAAGCCAGCCCTGTCCAAGACATGGGACGAAGGAGGAGCCAGCAAACCACCTTTGGAAGGATTGCTTTATTATGCAGGAGTTCAAGAATTCTAATAATTTCCGGTATGATCACGGATCTGGCGGTGGCTCAGGGTCCGGGCCGGGTTACGGTGGAGGAAGTTCCGGTTCAGGATTTAATGGTAATCCGGGCGGACATAATGGTCAAAATAGTCAGAACAACCAGGGTGGTTACAACCAACAGCAGCAACAGTCAGGTTACCAAAGCAACCCAAAGCAGTTGAGTAGTGGGCAGTACCATGTCTTTACCACTAGCTTGGACAAGCGAGACCGGAAGGTTCAGAGGCGGGCAGTCAACTCTGTTGAACCGGCTACACCCCGTTATCTACGTTGGTCTGAACAGCCAATCATATGGAGCAGAGAGGATCACCCACTCCAGGTCGATAATCCGGGTCAGTTGGCTCTGGTGGTGGCGCCTCAGGTGGGAGGTTATAAGTTCACCAAGGTGCTCATGGATGGAGGGAGCAGCATTAACATCCTATACTATGAGACCTTCCGTCGTATGGGACTTACAGATAAGAATCTCAAACCGTCCAATACAGTATTCCACGGTGTAGTGCCTGGCAGATCAGCATATCCCGTTGGTAAGATAGCTCTTGAAGTGGCCTTTGGGGATGATCATGATTCCAGGTCGGAGACATTAACGTTTGAAGTGGTGAAAATCCAAAGTCCATATCATGCCCTGTTTGGGCGTCCGGCATACGCCAAGTTTATGGCTCGGCCCTGTTATGTGTATTTGCAGCTCAAGATGCCGGGTCACAAGGGGACAATAACGGTTCACGGAAGCCGCAAAATCGCTTTGGAATGCGAGGAAGGAGATGCGGCTTATGCAGAGTCGGTTTGTGCCACCGAGGAGTTGAAGTACTATAAAGACAATGTTGATCCGGCGGACATGACTCCGTTGAAGAAGCCAACTACGGAGCATGATCCGGCCCTGAAGTTCAAATCGGCAGCAGAAACTAAGCTTGTTGACTTCGTACCTGGCGATTCGTCCAAGCAGTTCAGCATTAGTGCCAACTTGGATCCGAAATAGGAAAGCGCGCTCATCGAGTTCATCCGTGAGAATCGGGACATTTTTGCATGGAAGCCCTCTGACATGCCAGGTGTACCGAGGCAACTCGCTGAGCACACACTTAATGTGGATCCTAAATACAAACCGGTGAAACAGTTCCTCCGCCGGTTTAACGAAGAAAGACGCAAGGCGATTGGAGAAGAGGTAGCCAGGCTCTTAGCAGCTGGTTTTATTGTTGAAGTTTTTCACCCTGAGTGGCTTGCCAATCCGGTGCTAGTCCTTAAGAAAAACGGCACCTGGCATGTGTGTGGATTACACAGATCTTAATAAAGCTTGTCCAGCAGATCCTTTTGCCCTCCCCCGTATTGATCAAATCATTGATGCTACGGCGGGTTGTGAGCGTTTAAGTTTTTTGGATGCATATTCTGGCTATCATCAGATCAAAATGGCAGTTAAGGACCAGGAGAAGACGGCATTCATAACTCCCTTTGGAGCCTTCTGCTATGTGTCTATGCCCTTTGGGCTCAAAAGTGCCCAGGCAACTTATCAACGGTGTGTACAAAATTGTCTTCACAAGCAGATTGGCCGTAATGTACATGCTTACGTGGATGATATCGTGGTTAAATCCAGGGAGAAGGAGACTCTGGTTGATGATTTGAAGGAAACCTTTGATAACCTAAGGACGTACAAGATGATGCTTAATCCGGACAAGTGTGTCTTTGGTGTACCGGCGGGCAAGTTATTGGGTTTTCTGGTGTCCAACAGGGGAATTGAGGCTAATCCGGAGAAGATCACAGCCATCACCTCCCTGGCTAAACCGAAGTGTATCAATGATGTTCAACGCCTGGCAGGCCGGATTGCCGCGTTAAGCCGGTTTATCAGCCGCCTTGGTGAGAAGGCGATCCCTTTGTATCAGATGTTGAAGAAGACGGATCAGTTCGTCTGGAGTTCTGCTGCTGATGAAGCATTTGAGGACTTAAAGCGGCAATTGGCCAATCCGCCTGTGCTCGCCGCTCCCATTGACAAGGAGCCGTTACTGCTATATGTTGCTGCTAATGCTCGTGCGGTCAGCGTGGCTATTGTGGTGGAACGAAAGGAGGCAGGTAAGGAGCATCCGGTTCAACGTCCGGTCTATTATATCAGCGAGGTACTCATTGAGTCCAAGCAAAGGTATCCGCATTGGCAGAAGCTGGTGTACGGAGTTTTTATGGCAAGCCGGAAGCTTAAGCAATACTTCCAAGGGCACCCAATTACGGTGGTCAGTTCTGCTCCTTTGGGAGATATCATCCAGAACCGGGAAGCAACTGGCCGGATTGCAAAGTGGGCTATAGAGCTGGGGCCGTACGGTTTGAAATATGTGCCTCGGACAGCGATTAAGTCTCAAGCACTTGTTGATTTCATCAATGATTGGACGGAAATGCAAGCACCTGAAGAAAAGCCGGATCATACGTATTGGACCATCCATTTTGACGGATCCAGGCAGTTGGAAGGCTCGGGGGCTGGAGTCGTATTAACTTCCCCACGAGGTGATAAGTTTTGTTATGTTCTCCGTTTAATGTTCCCTTGTACTAACAATGCAGCTGAGTATGAAGCCTTGCTCCATGGTCTTCGGATGGCTAAGGAGATGAATCTAAGTCGAGTTAAGTGCTTCGGTGATTCGGACCTTGTGGCTCAGCAAGTGTCTGGCACTTGGGACTCCAAGGACCCACTCATGGCAGCATATCGTCGTGAGGTGGATATTGTTGCAGGTTATTTCAGAGGCTATCAGGTGGACCACGTGGACCGGCGGAAAAATGAAGCGGCGGACGCTTTAAGCCGGCTGGGCTCTCAGCGCAAACCGGTCCCACCCAATGTTTTTCTGGATGTGCTGCACAACCCGTCGGTGAAGATCCCTGGTGAAGAGGATTTGGCCATTCCTGATCCGGAGGCTCAATTGGTGGCAGTTCTTCATGTTATTCCGGATTGGACGCTTCCTTATCTGGCGTACAAGAACCGGGGCGAGTTGCCAGAAGATGAGATTCTGGCCCGGCAGATAATCCGGCGATCCAAGTCCATGGCTGTCATCAACGGTGAGTTGCATCATTGCAGTGTATCAGGAGCTTTTCAACGTTGCGTGTCTCCTGAAGAAGGCCGTGAAATTTTGCGGGAGATCCACGAAGGAGATTGTGGTCACCACGCCGGTTCAAAGTCTCTGGTGGCTAAAGCGTTTCGCCATGGTTTCTATTGGTTAACTGCTCATGCTGATGCGAAGGATCTGGTCAGACGATGTGATGGTTGCCAAAGGTTTTCAAGACGTGCTCATGTACCGGCTCAAGAATTGAGGATGATTCCAATTACTTGGCCGTTTGCGACTTGGGGGCTAGATATGGTTGGGCCTTTCAAAAGGTCCAAAGATAAGAAGACCCACCTCCTGGTGGCGGTGGACAAGTTTACAAAGTGGGTGGAGGCAGAACCTGTTAGCAAGTGTGATGCGGCCACGACAGTTCAGTTCATCAAAAAGGTGATTTTCCGGTTTGGCTTTCCGCATAGTATTATCACAGATAATGGTACCAATTTATCCAAAGGTGCTATGAAGGAGTTCTGCGAACGGGAGCACATCCGGCTCGACGTTTCATCAGTGGCACATCCACAGTCCAATGGTCAAGCAGAAAGAGCTAATCAAGAGATCTTGAGAGGCATCAAGCCCCGGCTCATGGTCCCTTTGCAGAGAACACCGGGTTGTTGGGTAGAAGAATTACCATCTGTGTTATGGAGCATCAATACAACACCCAACAGATCAACAGGATACACACCATTCTTCATGTTTTATGGAGCGGAGGCGGTTCTCCCCAGCGATATCCGTCATGACTCACCTCGTGTCACGGCTTATGTTGAAGCGGACAATGAGACAGCACGACAAGATGCTTTGGACCGGTTGGATGAAGAGCGTGACATCGCAGCCGCCCGGTCGGCGATTTACCAGCGGGATCTTCGTCGTTATCACAGTCGCCGAGTCAGAACCAGAGCCTTCCAGGAAGGAGATTTGGTGCTTCGGCTCATCCAAGATCAAACTGATATGCATAAGCTATCCCCACCTTGGGAGGGGCCTTTCGTGGTCAGCAAGAATCTGCACAACGGGTCATACTATCTGATCGATATTCGAGAGCATAAGGACTCACATACATCAGAGGAGGAGACTAACAGGCCGTGGAATATAGCTCATCTTCGGCCTTACTATACCTGAGCCATTGGCTATACTTATGTACATACAATGTATATATTATGATTAAGTAAAATAAACCGGAACCTTAGCTAAAGCGGGGTATCTGTTCTTTTACATCATGTGAGGTTACACGGAGTTGCTCTAAAGCGGCCTCCGGTTTACCCCTTGAGTTCGCTTTGCTAAAAGCATCGTGTTTGAAAGTGCAACTATCCCTAGGTGGTTTTGGTAATTCATAACAACATATAGCTCATTGAGCTAATGCTATTCCAAGATGATTATTTTAGGAAAGCTCAATGATTGGCATGGCATGGATGTGAAAGTGGAACCCTCAAAATGCTAAGGACAAAGGATTGGCTCAAGCTCAAAAGCTCAAGACTCTTCATTTTATATTTTAGTGATCCAAGATCACATTGAGTCTTTAGGAAAAGCCAATACTATCAAGGAGGGATGAGGTGTTGCTTAATGAGCCTCTTGCTTCATGTGCTTAGTGATATGCTCCAAAACCCTCAACTACTTTCCCATATCCACATATGACCTAAACCCTAAGCCAAACTCGGTCCTACCGATTCTTTCTATCCGGCGCCACCGAGTTTCACTTGTCATAAGCCACTGTCAAACCCTAGCAATTCGATTCTACCGATAGGGATCTCGGTCTCACCGAGATGGGATTGCAAACTCTTTGTTTCCCTTTCGTAACTTTTCGGTCTCACCGAAAGAGCGAATCGGTCCCACCGAGATTGCAATGTAAATTCAGTGTTTCCTTTTTGTAACTTTTCGGTCTCACTGAAAGAGCAAATCGGTCCCACCGAGTTTGCCTGACCAACTCTCTGGTTAGCTAATTACCAAATTCGGTCTCACCAAGTTTGTGTAATCGGTCTCACCGAGATTACGTTATGACCAAACCCTAACCATATCGGTCCTACCGAGTTGCATGTCAGTCCCACCGAAAATCTCTAACGGTCACTAGGTTTACCTTTTCGGTCCGACCGAGTTTGTTGATTCGGTCCCACCGAGATTGGAAAACTGTGTGTAACGGTTGGATATTGTGTGGAGGCTATATATACCCCTCCACCTCCTCTTCATTCGTGGAGAGAGCCATCAAAACACATACACAATTCCAACTCATATGTTCTGAGAGAGAACCACCTACTCATGTGTTGAGACCAAGATATTCCATTCCTACCATATGAATCTTGATCTCTAGCCTTCCCCAAGTTGCTTTCCACTCAAATCTTCTTTCCACAAAATCCAAATCCTATGAGAGAGAGTTGAGTGTTGGGAAGACTATCATTTGAAGCACAAGAGCAAGGAGTTCATTACCTACACACCATTTGTTACTTCTTGGAGAGTGGTGTCTCCTAGATTGGCTAGGTGTCACTTGGGAGCCTCCGACAAGATTGTGGAGTTGAACCAAGGAGTTTGTAAGGGCAAGGAGATCGCCTACTTCGTGAAGATCTACCGCTAGTGAGGCAAGTCCTTTATGGGCGATGGCCATGGTGGGATAGACAAGGTTGCTTCTTCGTGGACCCTTTGTGGGTGGTTGCTTCTTCGTGGACCCTTCGTGGGTGGAGCCCTCCGTGGACTCGCGCAACTGTTACCCTTCGTGGGTGGAGCCCTCCATGGACTTGCGCAACCGTTACCCTTTGTGGGTTGAAGTCTCCATCAACGTGGATGTAGGATAGCACCACCTATCCGAGCCACGGGAAAAACATCCGTGTCTCCAATTGCGTTTGATTTCTCCAAACCCTTCCCTTTACATTCTTGCAAGTTGCATGCTTTACTTTCCGCTGCCAATATACTCTTTGCATGCTTGCTTGAATTGTGTGATGATTGCTTGACTTGTCCTACATTAGCTAAAATCTGTCAAGAACTAAAATTGGGAAAAGGTTAAGTTTTTATTTGGTCAAGTAGTCTAATCACCCCCCTCTAGATATACTTTCGATCCTAAAGTGGTATCAGAGCTTTGGTCTCCATTTGCTTTGATCTCCATAGCTTTTGGTGGTCATAGCCTTGGTTTCACAACCTAGGAGAGTATGGCGTCTAGCGAGGGAAATTATCACCGTAGAGGTCCTTACTTTGATGGTACTAATTTTGCTAGTTGGAAGCATAAAATGAAAATGCATATTCTTGGACATAACCCCGCCGTTTGGGCTATTGTGTGTGTTGGTTTGCAAGGTGACTTCTTTGATGGGAAAGAACCAAACCGTGAAGCTACCGCGGATGAGTTGAAGATGTTGCAATACAATGCTCAAGCTTGTGATATTCTCTTCAACGGATTGTGCCCCGAAGAATTCAACAAAATCAGCCGTCTTGAGAATGCAAAGGAAATTTGGGACACTTTGATTGATATGCACGAAGGTACCGACTCCGTCAAGGAATCCAAGTTGGATGTGCTTCAAAGTCAACTTGACAAGTTCAAAATGAAGGATGGTGAAGGTGTCGCTGAAATGTACTCTAGGCTTGCTCTCATCACAAATGAGATTGCCGGCTTAGGAAGTGAAGAGATGACCGATAGATTCATCATCAAGAAGATTCTAAGAGCCTTGGATGGAAAATATGATACCGTGTGCACATTGATCCAAATGATGCCCAATTACAAAGATCTCAAGCCAACGGAGGTGATTGGAAGAATTGTTGCTCATGAGATGTCACTTAAGGATAAAGAGGAACTTCACAACAAATCAAGTGGTGCCTACAAAGCCTCATGTGAAGCCCCTACATCATCAAGTGAGAAACAAAACTTCAATGAAGAATTGAGCTTAATGGTGAAGAACTTCAACAAGTTCTACAAGAGTAGAAGCAAAGATAGAAGCTTCAAGTCAAGGTCCTACAATGACAAAAGATCTTCTAGTCGAGAGCGAAACTGCTACAGTTGTGGAAGACCCGGACACTATTCCAATGAGTGTACGGCTCCCTACAAGAGAAGAGAAGATTCTCCAAAAAGAAGAAGCAAAGAATCACCACCAAGAGAGAGAAGGAGTAGAGATGATCGTTATGAACGAAGATACTCACGGAGAAGCAAGGATTCGGAAAGGAAGGAAAAATCATCAAGGAGCTACACAAAACGAAGACATCAAGCTCATGTTGGTGAATGGGTATCCGGCTCCGACTCCGACAGCCACTCCGAGAGAAGTTATCACTCCGACTCCGAAGATACTCAAGATGAAGGTGTTGCCGGGTCTACCACTTGTGTCAACCAACTCCTACGACATATTTGACTCACCAAATGAAGGAATTGGAAGATGCTTCATGGCCAAAGGTCCTAAGTAACACACCCCGAGTATGTTGATTTCAATAGTGATGAAGATGACTTGTTAGGTGATGATTTGCTTGGTGACAACTCTAGTGATGAATACTATGATGAAAGACCAATTAATCATGCTAATCAAGATAAAACGAATGACAATGATAAGGAGAAGATTGAGGCTCTAACTAAAGAACTAAACACTCTTAAGTTAGCTCATGAAACCTATCTTCGAAGATCATCGAGAACTTTTAAGAGCTCATGAGAAATTACGCTTTGAAAAGCTCAATCTTGAGCAAGAGCATGAGTTCTTAAAGGCAATCAATGATGATCTCCGCAAGAAAAGTTCTTCTTACATTGCCAAGCGTTTACTCTTATCCACTTACATGCCTCAAGTCAAATCTAACAAGAAAGATTCTTCCTCTAGTAGTAACAATGATCATGCTAAATCCAATATTGTTGCTTCTAGTAGTTCTCTTGATTCCACTAATGATTCTCTTAGCCAAGTTACACTTGAGCAAGAAAATAGCTTATTGAAGGGAATTATAGAGAAAGGAGTGTACAAAAGCCTTGCCGGGAGTAAGCAATTCGAGGAAATTGTGCGCAAGCAAGGAATGCACCGGAAGAATCAAGGTGTTGGTTTTGAACGAAAGTTCAATGCCAATGGAGTTGAGTGGGAAGAAGATCAATACCCCAAGACAAAGTTTGTCCCTCAACAAGAGAAGTATACTTCTTTCAAGGGGACACAAGCTCAAGATGATCTTCCACCACAAGACTACGAGCAAAAAGGCAAGGACAAGCTTCAAGAGGAAATTGATGCATTTGAAGAAGCTCCTAAGACCTTAGTCAAGTGGATTCCCAAGACTTCTTCAAGTTCCACTTCATCAAGTACGACTACAACTCCAAGGATTCCCATCAAGATGATGTGGATCCAAAAGAAGAAGAACTAGAGAGTTCTTGAGGGTGACTCCGCCAACATACTTCACTCTTATCATTTTGGCAAGAACAAGTGCAATCAACTTCCACATCTTGCACTAGTTCAAGGAGTCACAAACCCTCTTGTTGGTAAGACAAGGGACAAGGTAACCTAAAAGTTTTCATGGACATCATCTTTTGTGTGCATCACTCTATGTCTATGGATATCCTTGTTTTGTTCCTTGTGGGACTAACCCATGTAGGTATTGAAAGTGCAATTTCACTCAAATGGATAGCTCCAAGAGATCTACATCAACATTGAGCATCACATCTTCAATATCTACATGAAGTCATTCATCGACAAAACCCAAGTTAGATGTTCATCCCCTCTTAAGGATATCACATCTAGGGGGAGCTTTACTCTAAGACTGTAGCTAAGCAACTCTAAAGATGTGAACAAAACAATGCTTTATGTAAAAGTGGCCCACTGAGCTTAAACAATGAGTATGACCTACGATCAAGTTTCACTTGACCTAAGTCAATATACTCATATATAGATGACCTAGTCATCGCCAAATTGCTTGATAGATGCTAGAATTGGTTGTGCATGCCTTGCCACATATTTCATTTGCCATCTATTGTGTGAGCATGCTGGTTGCATATTTTACTCATTCGAGGACATCCACTTGTTGCTTTGATTGTTCGGTTTTATTTCTTTTTGCCAAGTGGATGGACAAGAATGCCTAAGAACCTCCTCTAGCTATCTATGCTTTTCTCGTCTCAAACTCTATTCATGCTGCATCACAAAATTTGATCAAGTCAGATTCGAACCACTCTGTGTGAGGAGCGCTCGGAGTCCCCGATTCGTCATAGACTTAAACTTCCAAAACCTCTTTATGATTCTCGGTCTGACCGATACTCCACTTCGGTCCTACCGAGATCATTAAGTTGATCTAGGTTTTCGATCTCGGTGCAACCGATTTGAACCTTTCGGTCTCACCGAGTTTCAGTAACTGCACGCAGTTATGAATCTCGGTGCCACCGAGTTGTTCAACTCGGTCACACCGACAGGGTCGGGCTATATATAGTCACGGGCAAAATTTGGAAATTTCTCCGAACCCCTTCGCCCGCGCGATAGCCTGCTCTGCCCCCGAGGTCTCCGGATCGTCTTCTCGCCCAGCAGCCTCCAGTCGCTGGTCTCCGTCGCCGTCAACGGGAATTCTGCCCCGCCGTTGCCGCCGTAGCAAGTCCCCGCCGAACTAGGGTATGGACTTGATCTTTGTGCTATTCCTCAATCTGATTCCTAGCACATTGTGATCATATTGATTCTTGCCACGATTTGAAACACTTCTATCCAGTCAAAACGCTCATAGATTAGGTTTGATTCGAAAATTCTAGGTTTAGGTTTCCGCCGAAACCATCTCGGACCCACCGAGTTGAAAAACTCGGTCCCACCGATTTGGCTTATGCCATTGCACAAGTGAGACTCGGTCTGACCGAGAATTACTTATCGGTGTGACCGATTTTTGAACTCAGTGAAACCCTAGCAGTCTCGGTGCTACCGAACTGTGACTCGGTCCTACCGAGTTCACTAGTTTAGGTTCCAAAACTGCTTCGGTATCACCGAGTTTGAAAGTCGGTAGATCCGATGATTTCAGTGGAAACTAAAACTAAGTTTTTGAATCATTCCTTTTTGCAAAAATCTCTGCATTTTGTGATGCTCATCCACTCTATCTCCTCTATAATCTATTCACAGGGTCAGCAGTCAGTTTGCATCATGTCAGACCAGAGTGACAGCCAAAACTTGTCAGAGTAGCAAGTGCAGCTGATGAGGGCACTAGCCCCTCAAGTTCCTCAGATGATGGCAGCAGGAGCACACCCAGCAACCTGCCTAAAGCTGCCACGAGACAAAGGAAGAAGAAAACCTCAGATTCTGAAGATGAGGACTATGTGGCAGAGGAAGAGGCTACTTCCAAGAGAGTTGAGCCAGCTCAACGCTCAAAGCCAGGCCTGAAAATCAAAAGGCCAGCAGGCAGGCAGCCCATGTCAAAGGCTAGAGCCTCAACTGAGAAGCCTGCTCCCATTGAGCCCGTTGCAGATGAGGGCAAGAAGAGGAAAGAGAGAGTGAAGAAGACTGTGGGTAGAGTGCTTGGGAAGGCCTCCATCATGGTAGAAGAGGAGGAGGAAGAAGAGGCAGCTGCACCAGCGCCCAAGGCAGCCAAACTTATGGGAGATGCCATAAGGTCAGGGGGAGCTGCATCCAAGCCCAAGGAAGCACCTAAGGCTGCATCTAAGCCTAAAAGTGCACCAAAGAGAAACACAAGAAGCATCCCAGCCACTGAGAAGAACAAGGCCCCAGTGCCTGAGACTGTTGCAGAGGAAGAGGAAGAGAGTGTCCTTCGGAAGCTCAAGCCCAAGATCCCAGACCACAACGATGCTCATCCTGTGGCTGAGGATATGAAGCTAAGGAGAGACTCAGGGCTCAAGGAAATGGAGAGAAGCAGATCCATATGCTTCTAGGAGAAGGACTGCAGTGGACTACAGGTTTCATACCAAGGCAGCAACGGATTTCTATGAGACAGTGCTACTTGACAAGAAGCCAATCGTATGTGACATGAGATGGGTCGACTGGACCTATATCAAGGATAATGAAGAGTACTACCCAGGAGTTCAGGACAGCTTTAAGGCGTGTGGAGTAGAGGACTTTGTTGGGCAGAAGCTCACAAAGTGGAACGAGGAACTCATCATGCAGTTCTACTCCACAGCTCACTTTTATCCAGATGGGAGGATTACATGGATGTCTGAGGGTACGAGGTACCACTCTACTGTTGAGGAATGGGCGAAGCTGATCAATGCCCCAGAGGAGCAAGCAGATGACTTGGACATTTATGCCAAGAAAAAGATGGACCACAACTCCATGTCCAACATGTACAAGGAGATTCCGAATGAAGCACTTGACACGTTCAAGTTTGGCTCAGTGCATTATCTGCTCTCAGGATTGCCTACGATCAACTGGATCCTTAGGCACACCCTTCTGCCCAAGTCTGGAGATCACAAGATGATCAGAGGTCACGCGATCAATTTGCTTCATGTTTTTGACGTGCCTCAAAAATTCAAAGTCATGAGCCTCATAGTGGAAACAATCAAAAGGACTGCGGCAGATCAGAAGAGGAGCTGTGGATATGCCCCTCAGATTCAGGAGCTCATCAACTCCAAGATGGGCACGGGCGTATATTTGTTGGATAAGGAACACCTGCCCATCCGTCCAGATTTTGAGAACAATGAAGTTGTGATGACAGAGAATGAACCATCATCTGCCCATGCACAAGCTCAGAAGGAGAAGGCGAAGAAGGAGAAAGCTGCCAGGATGCCTACTCAAGCGGAGGCATCTGATATTTCTTGAAGACCAAACAAGAGCAGCTCAGTTACTTGATTGCGTCCACCCTGCGGATTGAGCAGAGTATAGCCACCCTGACTCAGAACCAGGCGAGTTTAGAGAGGATCATGGAACAGAGGTTCTATGACTTGGACATCAAGGTAACAGAAGTTCAGTCTGCAGTGGAGCAGCTCCAGGAGGACATGAATGAGAGGAGAGGCAGGACCACGACTCATGCGTTTGCGAGGGTGCCACGAGGTCCGAGGTCGTCTGCACTGCCAGTTGCTGACACCAGAGCTACAACATCTGCACCAGCCACAGCCTCAGTTCCACCAGCTCCAGCATCCACTTCAGCTTCCACTCCGACCACGTCTACCGAAGGCTTCGTCCTTGGAGTGATCCGGACTCCACCACCACCTGAAGATCAAGCCTGAGCGTCGACTTAGCACTATGCATTTTCTAGGAACTTTTTGGTAACTTGTTGCCAAAGGGGGAGAAAATGTATAGATCATAGGCTTCGAGAGAGAGTGTTGCTTTATTCTCTCTTGTTTTATTTGGTGGTTTCTTCGAACTTTGTTTGCTTGTGTGTGAGATACTACGTCCTTATGCTGTGAGACATCGATGATCATGTGTTTGATCATAAGCTACACTTAATGTTTGCTTGATGCTTGCTTAAATATTATCATTCTATCTATCGTTTGTGATCATTCACTATTCTTGGTGATGAGTGCATGTATTTCAATCTTATCATTTTTTGCGCTCCACCAAGATGTATGTGACATGGAAGAGTAACCCATGATTCTAATTCTTTGTGCATTTGCAGTCCAAAGCAAATTTTAAATATGCACAAATTTAGGGGAGCTCTTACTTATCACATACCTCTCAAAGCGACGATATATTTCATGCTTATTATCATTTGTCGAAGCTTTGATCTATATGTTGTCATCAATTACCAAAAAGGGGGAGATTGAAAGTGCAACTATCCCTAGGTGGTTTGGTAATTCATAACAACATATAGCTCATTGAGCTGAATACTATTCCAAGATAATTATTTCAGAAAGCTCAATGATTGGCATGGCATGGATGTGAAAGTGGAACCCTCAAAATGCTAAGGACAAAGGATTGGCTCAAGCTCAAAAGCTCAAGACTCTTCATTTTATATTTTAGTGATCCAAGATCACATTGAGTCCATAGGAAAAGCCAATACTATCAAGGAGGGATGAGGTGTTGCTTAATGAGCCTCTTGCTTCATGTGCTTAAGTGATATGCTCCAAAACCCTCAACTACTTTCCCATATCCACATATGACCTAAAACCTAAGCCAAACTCGGTCCTACCGATTCTTTCCTATCCGGCGCCACCGAGTTTCACTTGTCATTAGCCACTGCCAAACCCTAGCAATTCGGTCCTACCGATAGGGATCTCGGTCTCACCGAGATGGGATTGCAAACTCTCTGTTTCCCTTTCGTAACTTTTCGGTCCCACCGAAAGAGCGAATCGGTCCCACCGAGATTGCAATGTAAACTCAGTGTTTCCCCTTTGTAACATTTCGGTCTCACCGAGTTCCACTCGGTCTCACCGAAAGAGCAAATCGGTCCCACCGAGTTTGCCTGACCAACTCTCTGGTTAGCTAATTACCAAATTCGGTCTCACCGAGTTTGTGTAATCGGTCTCACCGAGATTACGTTATGCCCAAACCCTAACCGAATCGGTCCTACCGAGTTGCATGTCAGTCCCACCGAAAATCTCTAACGGTCACTAGGTTTACATTTTCGGTCCGACCGAGATCATTGATTCGGTCCCACCGAGATTGGAAAACTGTGTGTAACGGTTGAATTTTGTGTGGAGGCTATATATACCCCTCCACCTCCTCTTCATTCGTGGAGAGAGCCATCAGAACACATACACAATTCCAACTCATATGTTCTGAGAGAGAACCACCTACTCATGTGTTGAGACCAAGATATTCCATTCCTACCATATGAATCTTGATCTCTAGCCTTCCCAAGTTGCTTTCCACTCAAATCTTCTTTCCACAATCCAAATCCTATGAGAGAGAGTTGAGTGTTGGGGAGACTATCATTTGAAGCACAAGAGCAAGGAGTTCATTACCTACACACCATTTGTTACTTCTTGGAGAGTGGTGTCTCCTAGATTGGCTAGGTGTCACTTGGGAGCCTCCGACAAGATTGTGGAGTTGAACCAAGGAGTTTGTAAGGGCAAGGAGATCGCCTACTTCGTGAAGATCTACCGCTAGTGAGGCAAGTCCTTCGTGGGCGATGGCCATGGTGGGATAGACAAGGTTGCTTCTTCGTGGACCCTTCGTGGGTGGAGCCCTTCGTGGACTCGCGCAACCATGCCCTTGGGTGGAGCCCTGTGTGACTCGCGCAACCGTTACCCTTCGTGGGTTGAAGTCTCCATCAACGTGGATGTAGGATAGCACCACCTATCCGAACCACGGGAAAAACATCCGTGTCTCCAATAGCGTTTGAACTCTCCAAACCCTTCCCTTTACATTCTCGCAAGTTGCATGCTTTACTTTCCGCTGCCCATAAACTCTTTGCATGCTTGCTTGAATTGTGTGATGATTGCTTGACTTGTCCTAGAATAGCTAAAATCTGCCAAGAACTAAAATTGGGAAAAGGTTAAGTTTTTATTTGGTCAAGTAGTCTAATCACCCCCCCTCTAGACATACTTTCGATCCTACAGAACTACCCAATTTGTACTCCAACTCTTGCCATTTCGGCGTTAAGTTAATTTATTTTCTCGGGTTTGGGTTTTTGTCTCCGTGTATTGTTGTCGTTGTCATGCATCTCATATCATGTCATCATGAGCATTGCATTTGCATACGTGTTCGTCTCTTGCATTCGAGCATTTTCCCCGTTGTCCGTTTTGCATTCCGGCGCTTCGTTCTCCTCCGGTGGTCATTTCTACCTTTCTTTCGTGTGTGGGGATTAAACATTTCCGGATTGGACCGAGACTTGCCAAGCGGCCTTGGTTTACTACTGGTAGACCGCCTGTCAAGTTTCATACCATTTGGACTTCGTTTGATACTCCAACGGTTAACCGAGGGACCGAAAAGGCCTCGTGTGTGTTGCAGCCCAACACCCCTCCAATTTGGCCCAAAACCCACCTAAGCCTTCTCCATCATCTAGATCGTTCGATCATGATCGCGTGGCCGAAAACCGCACCTCATTTGGACTCTCCTAGCTCCCTCTATTCCTATAAATAGGTCTGTCCCCGAAATTCCGGATCCCCCTCGTCAAAAACCCTAGATCCACCCCTCACGCGCCCGGACACGTCCGGCCGTCGCCGGACAAAGTCGCCGCCGCCCGCCCGCGCCTATCAGGCGCCGCCATGTGGCACGCCCCCGCCGCCGCCGCTCCGGCCCGGGAGGCCCGAGTCGGGCCACCGCGAGCCCGTCGCCCGTGCCGCCCGTTGACTTCCTCCTCTGCCGGCCTGCTCCGCCGCCCGCCACGCCACCTCACCGCCGCCTCGCCGCCCGACCCCACCGGCCTGCTCCACCGCCCGCCACCTCAGCCGTCGCCGGCCGCCGCCTCCTCCCGGCGCCCGCGCCCCGCCTCCGGCCAGATCCGGCCGCGGGAGGGCCGGATCCGGCCACCACGTCCTCGTCGCCGGCCGCTACTTCTTCTTCCCCGACGGATACGGCCGGCTACAGTGCCCCGACCGCGCCTCGGATTCCGTGCAAACCCTAGATTTGAGAGAGGTTGATTTTTTTTCACCAAGTCCCCGGATTTTCCTAGCCCAAGTGCCCTTGTTCATAGCCTCGTAACTTTGCATCCATTGCTCCGATTCATGCATATAGCATATCAAAATGTTCACCTCAGAGAGTACATCATTTCATTCCATTGCATCATTTTCATTTGAGTTCATCTTGATGCCCGAAATGTTGTTAGAAGAAGGCTACTTGAGATCATTGTCAGATCTGCTACTCCATTTAGGTTTTTGTCATTTTTGCCATGATTATTGTGTGCATGATATGCCCTGATGTTCTACATATGTTTTGTTAAGGGTTTTGTCATCTTTCCAGAGGTGCAACCCATGTATTTTTGTGATGTGTGTGGTGACTAGCACAAGCTTGCCAAGTGGTGCACTTGGTAATGCTGATTTCAGGGACTTAGCATTTCCACTAAGTCCTTGAGCTGTTTATCTCATATGCCATATGTTCATGTTGTTTCTAGTGATCCGTGCCTTTTTTGAGGATGATCAGTAAGGATGTTTTGTTAATCTTGTAGTGCTCTATCCATCCATGTCTTTGTTTGCAATTATGGAGCACCCTAGCTTGAGTCAATCGAGCTCTACTTTTGCTACTTTGTGAATCTGGGCAGATTGTCAACTTGTTTGCAATTTTGCCGATGATGTTGTAGTTGATCCGTGCATGCTATGCTATTGTTCTTGCCATGTCTAGCTTGCATTTTGTGTATTCTTGATGGGTGTATGCTTAGATTGTCATGACTTGCTCCGTAGTGAGTGCATCGAGCTCGTAAACATGCCTACTTGATATCTGTTTCAGCATGCTCCAGTTTTCACTAAGTCTGTGATCTGATTATGTTTTTGCCATGTTCACATGCTTGCAATTGTATTTTCTGATCCCTTTTGGCTCAAGGTCACTAAGGACTTGTCGTGGTTTTGTCACGGCAGATGTCCTATTGAAAGGACTTAGTTGTGGAGCCATCGCTACGGGTTAGCTTGAAGGGGTTAAAGCGGACACAAGAATGCAAGAGAGTTTATACTAGTTCGGCCCCTTCAATGAAGGTAAAAGCCTACCTCTAGTTGTGATGGAATTGATGGGTGTTTCGATGACTAGGGAGCAAATAAGCTTCGCCTATGTCTCGAGTTGTTGTCTGTTGTCCTTGAACCGCCGCCGGGTCGTCCCCTTATATACATGGGTGACGCCTGCCGGTTCAGAGAGTCCCAACACCGGTTCATACTCGTATCCGGGTTGGTCTCTCCTTGTTCCTAACTTATATTACAAGTATATGCACAAAGCTGATGTACGGCTACAGGTTGTAAACCGACTACGGGCCCTGGGCCTTTATCTGCCTCTTTGGGCTTTAACACCTTTGAACTACTGATGGAGTTAATCCGGCCCAGGTAGGCCGGTTTATGCCCAGTAGTAATATCCCCAACATTAGGCCCCAGATTGATTTGAACAGGTTCATGTCAATCCTTAGCAAAAATCTTCGTCTTCAACATCTTCTTGTAGTTGTTGAACCGCCGTGACGTCATCTTCTCTGTTTGCTGTAAACCGGCGTGACATCATCTGTCATAAAGAAAACATCCATGATATCTTCTTGTTTAATAGATTCGCAATGACCGAGGTGACCGCCCTACTTCCAAAATCTGCGGTCCCTTGATTCCCGCGCCTGACACATGTCCTTTGCCTTATAAATAGGCCCGAAGGGTCATTTCTTTTCTTCCCTTCGTGCCCTTCCTCTTCGTCTTCCTCGCGTCGCCAGTCTCAGAGCTCCGCCGCCGCCGTCGTCTTCTGCATCACCCTTGGCCGCTGCATCAACTTGAACGCGCCAGAAAGCCGCGGCGACCTTCCGCGTTTTCCTCAGCTCTGGTAGGTCTTCTGTTCTTCTCAACATAGATCTGATCTAGGGCTTCGTGTTCTTGCGGTGTTCATCACTTGTTCATACTCATGTACTAGCTCCTGGATGCACATGTGAACCCTTGCTTTGTGTAGCGGTAACTTTTAGTATCCGCCGCTAGTTTCCTGCCCAAAACCATAGATCTCACATATACTTCTGCCCATTGATTCAATACTGTTCTGCTTTGATCTTCGACTATTTTTCTTATTTTCTGAACTTGCTTCAGATCCAACGCCGTAACAAGACCTTGTGAAACCAGTTTTCATACTAACCATCCGCAATCTCAATTGCTTCAATGTTTAGATCAGGCGGTTTAACCTGATAGAAAATTTTCCAAACCGGTATATGCCATTAGTCCCCTTGTTGAACCGCCATATGTTGTTGCTTCATAAAACTCCGGTTTAGATAGATCTGCTTCCGGTTTAACCACATATCAATGTAGATTTCATCATGGCCAAGCAAGTGTATGAGTGCAACTTGGGTCCCTTCTCGCGTCACAGAGGATCAACTGGACGATTTAGTCCTGATTGGCGCCTTGGGCAGCAAAGACACCATCCATTGGAGGGCTCCTGGCAAAGAATGCCCCCCACACCTCGAGAAGGAGAGGTTGTTGTTTCGTAGACCACTTAGCCCGGGGTTTTAAACCGCCCGGTTCTAAATTTTACCGGGATGTTCTAGCTGATTTCCAACTCCATCCGCAAGACACTGGCCCCAACTCTGTTACAAATATGTGCCACTTCCAAGTGCTCTGTGAGGTGTTCTTTCAAGAGGAGCCCACAGTGGAATTATTCAGAGATCTTTTCCATCTAAACCGCCGTACTGAGTTTACTGATGGCTCTAATACGGAGTTGGGTGGCATGGCGATTCAAAAAAGGAAAGAGGTCACATACCCTCACGCCAAGCTGCACAGTCACCCCAAGGAGTGGAATCAGACATGGTTCTACTGCAAAGACACCTCCCCTGCTGGTGAGAATCCCTTGCCTGGCTTTCGTCCGGAGCGGCTCAGCAATACCCATCCTTTTCCTCAACGATTGACTGCCCAGGAGAGAAGCAAATATGCTCCCAGCTGTCAAAGCTCAGAGCCTTTATGGCCAACGGTTTAACAGGGGTTGACCTTGCTCGCTGTTGGATATCATGGAGCATACTGCCCCTTAGTCAGCGCTCCGGTTTGATGTGCGAATATACTGATAGTGTGGATGACCCACTGCGACATTCAAGACTCCAGCTGTCCGGTGAAGAAATCACGGAGGCTGTGCGTAAGATACTGAATGAACCGGAGCACATCTGCGCTAGAACCGGCCTGCTTCCCTTCTGCGCCACCAACAAACCGCCAGCTGTAAGACTTTGATTTTTCTCTTTGCTGAATCTGTTATCGATATGTCTGGCCATTTTCTAATATCAGTGTCTGCATAATCAGGGTGATCCGTTTTGGAGCAAAAAGCTGCCGCAGGAGAAACCAGAGAAAACAGATAAACCGGAAAGAGCAACCGGCAAAAAACTAAAGCTGTGAAGAAGACTGCCCACCGGAAAAGAACCACTGCATCTTCTAATCCGGCCCCTGATGACGAGGTGGATAATCCGGACTTTGAGGTAGAGCTTGACTCACTTGGTTTATTTTTCATGCATCTTATTGATGATGATATTTGTCAGGATGATGCCGAAGCCAGCCATGCGGATGTTGCAGAGGTAATTATTCTCTCTTCCGATTCAGAAACTTTGCCTTCACAAAAAATCCGTCAGGCAAACCGGAAAGTTAAATTTTCTCATCCTCTTGCTTATTTGGATCCTAAACTTCTTATGAAGACTCAACAACACGAAGCTCGCCGCACCACCCGGCACAGCGGCCAGGTAGTTACCTCCGCCGGTTTACCGAACAGTCCGTGTTCGGAAACGTCATTCCGAGGTCTCTAATTCGCTTGTCAGTGCTTGTCCTAAAGCGGGCTGCTTTCGTCAACCTCTTAATCCGTCTGACTCCGATTATCAGGTATTTTCCCACTCATCTTCTGGCGAGTCGTCGGCTACTCAGCTCCCACCGCTCAAAACGGTGCTTGGGTAAGCTATATTTATTGTGATGTTTGCAGTATATTGCCTTAGAACATATGCTGTATTTAATTTTGTTATTTTCTCAGGGCCAAACCTAGGCCGAGCAAGAAGGCCCGCCTGGATAAAGCGGCCGAAGAAGATGTCATTCTTGAACCAGGCACAACACCCAATCTTGAAGCGGCTATTCCTGAGGATATTCCCAATGATCCACCGCAGCCAGATGATGATCTTACTGCTGAGGAAAGACCTACTGATACCTCAGGTCCTATCCATCAGCCCACAGGTTCCCTCCGGGTTGAAAGCTCCACCGGTCCGCAAAACCTACTGACAAGCCAACAGCTCCAGTGCAAACCGGCGGTACCAATGATGATGAAGTTGTCATTACTGGCACTGGCCATACTGAGCCAAGCAACCCTGTCGCTTTATCCAAACATTCTGCCAAGGAGGAATTAGCTGCTTTTGGCAAAGGCAAGTGGAATGCTGATCTGACGGCTTACGCTGCTCTGAACGCCCGAATATCCATTCCGGCTATCTGAACCGGCTGTATACCAGCCGTGACTATGAAGCGGTCTGGTTAATATGATGAAGGATAAATATGAGGTAACTTCCATATGCTCCTTCTTGCTTGTATGCTTTCATTCTTGTTGACTCTCCTAGCCCCTAAGGGCCGATTTGAAATATTCTTTCAAACCGGGACTTAATAATATGAATCTTGATGCTTTGAAATTTGCTGATGTAGTCCCCAAGGGCCGGTTCAACTTAGCGTAGTTAAACCGGTACTTTAAGTAAATTGAAACTGCCGCATCAGAATACATATGATCAAATAGCCATTAGCCCCCAAGTGCCAAGTTGAATACTTGTATTGAGCTTGGGACTTTGTAAACAATTGAAAGATGAAGATCGAATATGCATTAGCCCCCAAGTGCCAAGTTGAATACTTGTATTGAGCTTGGGACTTTGTAAACCATTGAAAGATGAAGATCGAATATGCATTAGCCCCCAAGTGTTAAGCACATAACTTGTTATGTGGTTGGCACTTGAATCCTTCTACCAATTTGCTGAAGCATATATCTGTATGCATGCAGGCGGAGCTAAAGACGAAAGAGAACCAAGTCATCGATCTTCAAGAAGCCCTGAAAACCCAACAAGCTGAAACCTCCAAAGCAAAAGAGGAATTGGCCAGTGCTTTAAGCGCCATGGAACAACTTAAGGAAAACTTCAAAAAGAAACGGGCGGACTGGGCCACTGAGAAATCCGCTTTGATCAAACGAGCAGGGATTGCTGAGGCTGCACTAAAACCAGTGGCAGATGAACTGACCAGCATAAAGCGGCACGTGCATGCCATGACTGCTGCTATCTTTGTTAAGCCAGTTTTCCTACTGAATTGGCTCTACCTTCTGACAAAGTCGCCGGTTTATTAACCCTTTATGGTATTTCAGGGACACGCATTGGTCACTTGGGGTCAGATGTACGAAAGAAGCTAAAAGCCGCCTATACATTGGTTGAACAATTGTATACTGGTGCCCAGCGGATCATCTGTACCGCCTCTCATAACAAACCGGCGCCTACTTTGATTCAAGATACTCTGATGAAACTGTCAGTGCTTCCTGCCCGGATTGAAGAGCTAAAGAAATCTGCTGCTCGAACCGGCGAAATCAATGCTTTAATCCGGGCAAAAGCCTGGGTGCCGGATTTTGATCCTGTTGAAGCGGCTCAGGGCTATCCCATCTTGAAGGAAGACGGATTAGAATTCGTTGAAGCGGATCTGCGAGCGATAAACCGGGAGGTGCGTCCACTAGCTTGTCAGTTGGCTGAGGAAGCAGACTTGTCTCGTTATCAAGCGCAATATGACAGTCAGAACAAGCGAATAGCTGCGCCAATCCATGAATCATAAAATCTGATTCCTCCAATCCGTAAGCATACTTACGCTCCCGATATTGACCCGTCCTTGCTGATCCACGATGAAGCTATTTTTCAAGCATTAATGGGAATCGACTGGACAACTGTGGATTTCCAGCCACTGGGTAGGGATACGGAGGCTGAAGCGGCGCAGGACGACCTACAACCATCAGGCCAGGCTGGTGACCAAGCTTGAACCGGACGCCGGTTTAAAACTGCCTCTTCTTCGCGAAAAACAATTATATTATTATGGGCACCATGTTGCCTTGTAATAGGCTAGCCGATACCTTTGATGTTGATATGCCTTCGTGCATAATTTGTTCTTCCTATGGCAATGAACTTTCCAAAATACTTTCTGAAATGAAAAATTCGTCAAGTGCCACCGCGGTTGTACCGTCAGGCGGAATATGATGTCTGCATATATGAAATCAGAACAAAATTTTAAGTATGACCAAATTTCGAGATACATAATACCTACCGTCATTGAGCGTGAAGTTGGCTTGGCCAATCTTGAAGCGGAGTTTTGCAAACCCATACTGTTGGAGGAGATAACAGCTCCTGTGTATATATATGACGCTGGTTTACCATGTAAACCATGCCGGGTTATGATAAACACCGTGTTACTCCATAAGAGGATGTTAACAACAAGGATCAAACCGGACTAATAGTCTCCGGATTGACGTGAACTGTGTTCCGTCAATTGATTGGTTAAAAAACTTTGTCGGTTTAAAGAACACAATAAAAAGCAAAAAAACCCTTTAAAGAAAAGTATGAAGCAAAAGCAACGACAAAAACGTTTGCCAAAAAAGATTTATTTAAGCTGATCAAATGGCGTAACCATGGCTAAACACGACCAAGCTCCCGTTAGGTGTAACTATGGTTCTAGTTAGCCAGGTCCCCAAGTGATTCTTGTGGCATTTATGCCAACCAAATGGCGTGGTCATGGTTCGGGTTCGACCAAGCCCCCAAGTGATTCTGTGGCCTTAGGCCGATCAAGACGCATGACTGGTTCAGACATGACCAAGTCCCCAAGTGATCTAGTGGCTTTCGCCTATCAAGAGGCATGGTATTGGTTCGGACACGACCAATCCTCCAAGTGATATAACACGATACTTTTAGCAAAGCGAACTCAAGGGGTAAACCGGAGGCCGTTTTAGAGCAACTCCGTGTAACCTCACATGATGTAAAAGAACAGATACCCCGCTTTAGCTGAGGTTCCGGTTTATTATACTTAATCATAATATATACATTGTATGTACATAAGTATAGCCAATGGCTCAGGTATAGTAAGGCCGAAGATGAGCTATATTCCATGGCCTGTTAGTCTCTTCCCCTGATGCACGTGAGTCCTTATGCTCTCGAATATCGATCAGATAGTACGACCCGTTGTGCAGATTCTTGCTGACCACGAAAGGCCCCTCCCAAGGTGGGGATAGCTTATGCATATTGGTCAGATCTTGGATGAGCCGAAGCACCAAATCTCCTTCCTAGAAGGCTCTGGTTCTGACTCGGTGACTGTGATAACGACGAAGATCCTGCTGGTAAATCGCCGACCGGGCGGCTGCGATGTCACGCTCTTCATCCAACCGGTCCAAAGCATCTTGCCGTGCTGTCTCGTTGTCCGCTTCAACATAAGCCGTGACACGAGGTGAGTCATGACGGATATCGCTGGGGAGAACCGCCTCCGCTCCATAAACCATGAAGAACGGTGTGTATCCTGTTGATCTGTTGGGTGTTGTATTGATGCTCCATAACACAGATGGTAATTCTTCTACCCAACAACCCGGCGTTCTCTGCAAAGGAACCATGAGCCGGGGCTTGATGCCTCTCAAGATCTCTTGATTAGCTCTTTCTGCTTGACCATTGGACTGTGGATGTGCCACTGATGAAACGTC
>NC_053025.1:115746197-115758037 GCF_003073215.2 Triticum urartu
GCATCCGGCAGAGCTGTTTCTGCCAGGGAAACTTCCCTCCGGGAGGGAAATCATCACCATCGTCATCACCAACGCTCCTCTCATCGGGAGAGGGCAATCTCCATCAACATCTTCACCAGCACCATCTCATCTCCAAACCCTAGTTCATCTCTTGTATCCAATTCTTGTCTCAAAGTCCGGGATTGGTGCTAGTAGGTTGCTAGTAGTGTTGATTACTCCTTGTAGTTGATGCTAGTTGGTTTATTTGGTGGAAGATCATATGTTCAGATCCTATATGCATATTATTACCCCTCTGATTATGAACATGAATATGCTTTGTGAGTAATTACGTTCGTTCCCAAGGGAGAAGTCTTGCTATGAGTAGTCATGTGAATTTGGTATTCGTTTGATATTTTGATAAGATGTATGTTGTCTAGCCTCTAGTGGTGTATGTGAACGTTGACTACATAACACTTCACCATTATTTGGGCTAGAGGAAGGCATTGGGAATAATAAGTAGATGATGGGTTGCTAGAGTGACAGAAGCTTAAACCCTAGTTTATGCGTTGCTTCGTAAGGGGCTGATTTGGATCCATATGTTTCATGCTATGGTTAGGTTTACCTTAATACTTTGTTGTAGTTGCGGATGCTTGCAATAGAGGTTAATCATAAGTGGGATGCTTGTTCAAGTAAGAACAGCACCCAAGCACCGGTCCACCCACATATCAAATTATCAAAGTATCGAACGCGAAATCATATGAACGTGATGAAAACTAGCTTGACGATATTCCCATGTGTCCTTGGGAGCGCTTTTCCTATTATAAGAGTTTGTTCCGGCTTGTCCTTTGCTACAAAAGGATTGGTCCATCTTGCTGCATTTTATTTACTTTTGTTACTTGTTGCTCGTTACAACCTATCTTATCACAAAACTATCTGTTACCACTTATTTCAGTACTTGCAGAGAATACCTTGCTGAAAACCGCTTATCATTTCCTTCTGCTCCTCGTTGGGTTCGACACTCTTACTTATCGAAAGGACTACATAGATCCCCTATACTTGTGGGTCATCAAGACTCTTTTCTGGCGCCGTTGCCGGGAGTGTAGAGCCTTTGGTGGTGGAATTTGGTAAGGAAAAATTTATATAGTTGCTGAAATTTACTATCACTTGTTACTATGGAAAGTAATTCTCTGAGGGGCTTGTTCGGGGTATCTTCACCCCGTCCACTAGAGCAAAGAGTTGCTCCTCAACCTACTGAACCTATTGAAAATGAAACTCCTTTTAAATTTCCTTCGGTATGATGGAAAACTGCTAGCTAACCCTTTTACAGGAGCTGGAACAAGCATCCTGATGAACACTTCAATATATGTGATGAAGTTTGTGGATTATTTAAGCTTTGCAGGTATACCCGATGATGTTGCTAAGAAGAAGGTCTTCCTTTATCTTTGAAGGGAGATGCATTGATATGGTATAGGCTATGTGATGATATGAGATCATGGGACATAAAAGATTGAAGATGGAATTTCATCAAAAGTATTACCCTATGCATCTTGTTCATCGTGATCGCAATTATATATATAATTTCTGGCCTTGCGAAGGAGAAAGCATCGCTCAAGCTTGGGGGAGGCTTAAATCAATGTTATATTCATGCCCCAATCATGAGCTCTCAAGAGAAATAATTATGCAAAGTTTTTATGCTCGACTTTCTGAAAACAATCGCACCATGCTCGATACTTCTTGTGCTGGCTCTTTTATGATGAAGACTATTGATTCAGATGGAATTTATTGGATAGAATTAAACACAACTCTGAAGATTGGGACCTCGACGAAGGTAAGGAGTCAGGTATGACACCTAAGTTTGATTGTGTTAAATCTTTTATGGATACCGATATTTTCCGTAAGTTTAGCACTAAATATGGACTTGACTATGAGATAGTAGCTTCTTTCTGTGAATCTTTTGCTACTTATGTTGATCTCCCTAAGGAGAAGTGGTTTAAATATCATCCTCCCATAGAAGTAAAAGTAGCTGCACCTATTAAAGTTGAAGAAAAGACTGTCACTTATAATGATCCTATTGTTCCTACTTCTTATATTGAGAAACCACCTTTCCCTGTTAGAATAAAGGATCATGCTAAAGCTTCAACTGTTGTTCGTAAAAGCAATATTAGAACTTATACACCTCCTGAGCAAGTTAAAGTAGAACCTAATATTGCTATTGTTAAAGATCTCTTGTCTGATAATATTGATGGGCATGTTATTCAGTTCGAAGGTGAAACTGCTAGAATTGCTAAACCTTGTGCTAAAGATAAACATAGACATGTGGTAGGCGTGCCTGTTATTTCTGTTAAAATAGGAGATCATTGTTATCATGGCTTATGTGATATGGGTGGTAGTGCTAGTGTTATACTTATACAGAAATTAAAATGAAATTGCACCTGTTGAGTTAGAAGATATTGATGTTACTATTAAACTTGCCATAGAGATACTATTCACCAATTGGAATTGTTAGAGATGTTGAAGTCTTGTGTGGGAAAACTAAATATCCTGCTGATTTTCTTGTTCTTACTTCTCACAAGATAGCTTTTGTCCAATTATATGGTAGACCCTTCTTAAATACTGTCAATGCTACCATATACTGCACTAAGAATATTGTTACTGTTGGCTTGGATGATATGGTTCATGAATTTAATTTCTCTAAATTTAGTAAACAACATCGTGAGGAAGAATTACCTAGTAAGGATTAAATTATTGGTCTTGCTTCTATTGCCGTACCTCCTAGTGATCCTTTAGAACACTATTTGCTAGACAATGAAAATGATATGTTCATGAATGAAAGAAGGGAAATAGATGAAGTATTCTTTAAACAGGAACCTGTTCTGAAACACAATTTGCCTGTTGAAATCCTAGGGGATCCTCCTCCACCCAAGGGTGATCCCGTGTTTGAGCTTAAACCTTTGTCTGATAATCTTAAATATGCTTATCTTGATGAAAAGAAGATATATCCTGTTATTATTAGTGCTAACCTTCCAGAGCATGAAGAAGAAAGATTATTGAAACCTCTGAAGAAGCACCGTGCTGCTATTGGATATACTCTTGATGATCTTAAGGGCATTAGTCCCACTCTATGTCAACATAAAATAAATTTGGAAGCAGATGCCAAACCAGTTCGTGATCCTCAACGACGTGTGAATCCTAAAATGAAAGAAGTGGTAAGAAAAGAAATACTAAAGCTTCTGGAGGCAGGTATAATCTATCCTGTTGCTGATAGTGAGTGGGTAAGTCATGTCCATTGTGTCCCGAAGAAGGGAGGTATTACTGTTGTTCCTAATGATAAAGATGAATTGATTCCACAAAGAATTATCACAGGTTATAGGATGGTAATTGATTTCCGTAAATTAAATAAAGCTACTAAGAAAGATCATTACCCCTTACCTTTTATTGATCAAATGCTAGAAAGATTATGCAAACACACACACTATTTCTTTCTATATGGTTATTCTGGTTTCTCTCAAATACCTGTGTCGGCTAGAGATCAATCAAAGACTACTTTTACATGCCCTTTTGGTACTTTTGCTTATAGACGTATGCCTTTTGGTTTATGTAATGCACCTGCTACCTTTCAAAGATGCATGATGGCTATATTCTCTGACTTTTGTGAAAAGATTTGTGAGGTTTTCATGGACGACTTTTTCATTTATGGTTCCTCTTTTGATGATTGCTTGAGCAATCTTGATCGAGTTTTGCAGAGATATGAAGAAACTAATCTTGTCTTGAATTGGGAAAAGTGCCACTTTATGGTTAATGAAGGTATTGTCTTGGGGCACAAAGTTTCTGAAAGAGCTATTGAAGTTGATAAAGCCAAGGTTGATGCTATTGAAAAGATGCCATGTCCCAAGGACATCAAAGGTATAAGAAGTTTCCTTGGTCAAGCCGGATTTTACAGGAGGTTCATTAAGGACTTCTCAAAAATTTCTCGGCCTCTGACTAATTTATTGCAAAAAGATATACCATTTGTCTTTGATGATGATTGTGTAGAAGCATTTGAAATACTTAAGAAAGCATTAGTCTCTGCACCAGTTGTTCAGCCACCTGATTGGAACCTACCCTTTGAAATTATGTGTGATGCTAGTGATTATGCTGTAGGTGCTGTTCTAGGTCAAAGAGTTGATAAGAATTTAAATGTTATTCATTATGCTAGTAAGACTCTAGACAATGCTCAAAGAAATTATGCTACTACTGAAAAAGAACTCTTAGCAGTTGTATTTGCTTGTGATAAGTTCAGATCTTATATTGTTGATTCTAAAGTAACTATTCAAACTGATCATGCTGCTATTAAATATCTTATGGAAAAGAAAGATGCTAAACCTAGACTTATTAGATGGGTTCTCTTGCTACAAGAATTTGATTTGCATATTGTTGATAGAAAGGGAGCTGAGAACCCCGTTGCAGACAACTTGTCTAGGTTAGAAAATATTCTTGATGACCCACTACCTATTAATGATAACTTTCCTGATGAACAATTAAATGTTATAAGTACTTCTCGTAGTACTCCATGGTATGCTGATTATGCTAATTATATTGTTGCTAAGTTTATACCACCTAGCTTCACATACCAGCAAAAGAAAAGTTTTTCAATGATTTAAGACATTACTTTTGGGATGACCCACATCTCTATAAAGAAGGAGTAGATGGTGTTATTAGACGTTGTGTACCTGAGCATGAACAGGAACAGATCCTACGCAAGTGTCACTCTGAGTCTTATGGTGGACACCATGCTGGAGATAGAACTGCACATAAGGTATTGCAATCTGGTTTTTTTTGGCCTACTCTCTTCTAGGATGCCCGTAAGTTTGTCTTGTCATGTGATGAATGTCAAAGAATTGGTAATATTAGTAGACATCAAGAAATGCCTATGAATTATTCACTTGTAATTGAACCATTTGATGTTTGGGGCTTTGATTATATGGGACCTTTTCCTGCCTCTAATGGATACACATATATTCTAGTTGCTGTTGATTACGTTACTAAGTGGGTAGAAACTATTCCAACTAGTAGTTCTGATCATAACACTTCTATTAAAAAGCTTAAGGAAGTTATTTTCCCGAGGTTTGGAGTCCCTAGATATTTAATGACTGATGGTGGTTCACACTTTATTCATGGTGCTTTCCGAAAAATGCTTGCTATATATGATGTTAATCATAGAATTGCATCTCCTTATCACCCTCAGTCTAGTGGTCAAGTAGAGTTGAGCAATAGAGAGCTCAAATTAATTTTCCAAAAGACTGGTAATAGGTCTAGAAAGAATTGGTCCAAGAAACTTGATGATGCATTATGGGCTTATAGAACTGCATATAAAAATCCTATGGGTATGTCTCCGTATAAAATGGTCTATGGAAAAGCATGTCACTTACCTCTCGAACTAGAACATAAGGCATATTGGGCTATTAAAGAGCTCAACTATGATTTTAAACTTGCCGGTGAGAAGAGGTTATTTGATATTAGCTCACTTGATGAATGGAGAACCCAAGCTTATGAAAATGCCAAGTTGTTTAAAGAAAAAGTTAAAAGATGGCATGACAAAAGGATACAAAAGCGTGAGTTCAATGTAGGTGATTATGTATTGCTATACAAAAGGATACAACTCTCTCTAAATGGGAAGGCCCCCATGTTATCGAGGAGGTCTATCGTTCTGGTGCCATAAAAATCAACAACTTCGAGGGCACAAATCCGAAGGTGGTAAATGGTCAAAGAATTAAACATTATATCTCAGGCAATCCCATAAATGTTGAAACCAATATTATTGAAACCGTAACACCGGAAGAATACATAAGGGACACTTTCCGGAACGTTTCAGGCTCTGAAAAGGAATAGGTATGTGGTACGGTAAGTGTTGGGGATATTACTACTAGGCATAAACCGGCCTACCTGGGCCGGATTAACTCCATCTTATAGTTCAAAGGTGTTAAAACCCAAAGAGGCAGATAAAGGCCCAGGGCCCGTAGTCAGTTTACAACCTGTAGCCGTACATCAGCTTTGTGCACATACTTGTAATATGAGTTAGGAACAAGGAGAGACCAACCCGGATACGAGTATGAACCGGTGTTGGGACTCTCTGAACCGGCAGGCGTCACCCATGTATATAAGGGGACGACCCGGCGGCGGTTCAAGGACGACAAACAACGACTCGAAGCATAGGCGAAGCTTATTCGCTCCCTAGTCATCGAAACACCCATCAATTCCATCACAACTAGAAGTATGCTTTTACCTTCATTGAAGGGGGCGAACTAGTATAAACTCTCTTGCGTCCTTGTGTCCACTTTAACCCCTTCAAGCTAACCCGTAGCGATGGCTCCATGACTAAGTCCTTTCTCTAGGACATCTGCCGTGACAAAAGCACGACAGTTGGCGCCCACCGTGGTGCTATCGCACAATGGTTTCTGGTTCTTGGCGGGCCGCTTTGAAGGACTCAAGGGCTATGCTGTAGGCCAGATGACTAAGAGTCGTCGCGGCAGGCTCTACATCGACGATGCAGGCTGGGGCCCCGAGGCCGGCTCAGTTGAGTACGGGTACCGGGTCCCCTTTGGTAGCATTCATGGTTTCATTGGGAAGATCGGTGAACCGGGCCCTGAGCCGGACATCTGCACCGACCTCGTCGTGACGGATCAGCATGCGCAATCCGCCCGGGTTAAACCGGCCATAAAGCGTGCCTTCGTGGGAGTCATCCATGGAGGAAGTCATGAGGACGGATCGGGATTTCGCGGGGCGACTGTCATTTGTTCCGGTAACGAATCTTCGACCGGAGAAACTGAATCTCTTTATCAGCTACAAGATGGCCGGATTGGGAGATGTTCCGATGGCGACAGTATTTCGGACCCCTCTGATCTGCCCAACCGGGTTAGAGTATTCATGGCCGGAACACAAGCAGCGCTTCATTCTTCGACAGCTGCGGCAACGATTTCCGGTTCAGCCGCAGCAACGGCCGCTGGGGCAGGAGGCCCTATGCGCCCGCCGGCTCAGGTTCTATCAGAGCTATTTGATGCATTGGCTGTGCTTATGGCAGAAGTTAATCCGCCAGATCAGGACGTTCACAATACGGAGATTGCAAAGGTAAAGGAACAGATCACCCAGGCCAAGGCGGATCTGGCAGCTGAGGACACCAGGATGGCCGCAGAGCGGGCTGCTTTAGACGCACAGGCCTATAGGCTTATGTTAGACCAGAGCGCATCACATGAAGTCATGAGGAGGAAGCACCGGTCCCGCTTACCTCCGGTTTTCGAGGCCAGAGACCTTTTCAACACTCCAGGGCCAAGAGCCGGCAATCCGCTGGAGGGGAACCAGGCAGAAGCCCCTGGGACCGGTGCACCGGTTCAGCCTCGTCAGATCAACCTGCCTCATCAAAACACCGTTGTACCTCAGGCTGCTTTAACACCCCCGGGTCACTACTCCAGCCCAATGGACAATCTTGTTGCCGCTGCTGCACGGCTGGAGGCCATTCCAATTGAAGGTGACTCGCCACAGGCAGTAGAGACACGGCGGGTCAAGGAACTTCTGAGGACCGCTTTGGCCCAACAGGAAGCATACTCGTACAGCCACGACCGGATCCACTCGACCCCTCGTCCAAGCCGGAGCTATAGCAGACATATGGATGAACCGGCAGTGTCGAGTAATGAACGACGTGGGGCACCCCGGGACAACAACCCGACGGGTGGTGCTGATGACGCTCAGGAAGTGGTGAACCGGGCCCGAGCGCGTAGGGAGGCCAAGTTAGCCACACAGCATCAGGCTCGGCAGCTCACGCCGGTTCGTCCAACCATTTCAATCGAACTTGGTGTTACTTATAGTTCTTTGGGGGTGCCTTGCCTCGTCCCCTCTTTATGCAACATGCGCTTGCTAAGGATTTCAAAGGCCCGCGCAAGGTACCAAATTATACGGCGGATCAACCACCAGAGACATGGGTAGAGAGCTATGAGATGGCCATGGAGATGCTTGATGTGGATGACACGGCGTGTGCGAAATATTTCACCATGATGCTTGAAGGAACGGCCCGTACTTGGTTAAAAAGCTTGCCGCTAATTCTATCAGTTCATGGGCCCAATTACGAGCCCGGTTTATCAACAATTTCAAGGATACCTGTAAACAGCCTATGTCGATAGTGGACTTAGCTGCATGCGTCCAGGAGGAAGGAGAGTCAACGACTTATTGGGTGCGCCGGGTTTCACAAGTGTTGCACTCCTCAGACCGCATCAATGCTGACACCACAGTATTAACCCTAGAAGGCAACTGCCGCTTTGGGCCCCTGAAGTTGAAATTGGGACGGATGAAGCGTCATTGCACCGACATGGGGACCCTCATGGCTGCTTTGGTAAAATATGCTGATTCTGATAGTACCAAGGATCCCGAATCTGATGATGACAAGACAGGGAAGGGGAAGAAGAACAGCAGCTCCAAAGGTCAGCAGCATCACTGGGTAGGCAATGGCGGAGGAGGCAAGCGTAAAGCGGATGGCAACATCGGATTTTGTGGCCATACCAACGTACATGACAATGGCCAGCGGTGCAAGGGTAGGCCGAAAAATCGTAGTGGAGCACTCCAACCCCAACCCAAACCGCCTGAACTATCTGCTAAGCCAGCCCTGTCCAAGACATGGGACGAAGGAGGAGCCAGCAAACCACCTTTGGAAGGATTGCTTTATTATGCAGGAGTTCAAGTTCTAATAATTTCCGGTATGATCACGGATCTGGCGGTGGCTCAGGGTCCGGGCCGGGTTACGGTGGAGGAAGTTCCGGTTCAGGATTTAATGGTAATCCGGGCGGACATAATGGTCAAAATAGTCAGAACAACCAGGGTGGTTATAACCAACAGCAGCAACAGTCAGGTTACCAAAGCAAACCCAAAGCAGTTGAAGTAATGGGCAGTACCATGTCTTTACCACTAGCTTGGACAAGCGAGACCGGAAGGTTCAGAGGCGGGCAGTCAACTCTGTTGAACCGGCCCACCCCGTTATCTACGTTGGTCTGAACAGCCAATCATATGGAGCAGAGAGGATCACCCACTCCAGGTCGATAATCCGGGTCAGTTGGCTCTGGTGGTGGCGCCTCAGGGGAGGTTATAAGTTCACCAAGGTGCTCATGGATGGAGGGAGCAGCATTAACATCCTACTATGAGACCTTCCGTCGTATGACTGGGAGATAAGAATCTCAAACCGTCCAATACAGTATTCCACGGTGTAGTGCCTGGCAGATCAGCATATCCCGTTGGTAAGATAGCTCTTGAAGTGGCCTTTGGGGATGATCATGATTCCAGGTCGGAGACATTAACGTTTGAAGTGGTGAAAATCCAAAGTCCATATCATGCCCTGTTTGGGCGTCCGGCATACGCCAAGTTTATGGCTCGGCCCTGTTATGTGTATTTGCTCAAGATGCCAGGTCACAAGGGGACAATAACGGTTCACGGAAGCCGCAAAATCGCTTTGGAATGCGAGGAAGGAGATGCGGCTTATGCAGAGTCGGTTTGTGCCACCGAGGAGTTGAAGTACTATAAAGACAATGTTGATCCGGCGGACATGACTCCGTTGAAGAAGCCAACTACGGAGCATGATCCGGCCCTGAAGTTCAAATCGGCAGCAGAAACTAAGCTTGTTGACTTCGTACCTGGCGATTCGTCCAAGCAGTTCAGCATTAGTGCCAACTTGGATCTGAAATAGGAAAGCACGCTCATCGAGTTCATCCGTGAGAATCGGGACATTTTTGCATGGAAGCCCTCTGACATGCCAGGTGTACCGAGGCAACTCGCTGAGCACACACTTAATGTGGATCCTAAATACAAACCGGTGAAACAGTTCCTCCGCCGGTTTAACGAAGAAAGACACAAAGCGATTGGAGAAGAGGTAGCCAGGCTCTTACAGCTGGTTTTATTGTTGAAGTTTTTCACCCTGAGTGGCTTGCCAATCCGGTGCTAGTCCTTAAGAAAAACGACCTGCATGTGTGTGGATTACACAGATCTTAATAAGGCTTGCCAGCAGATCCTTTTGCCCTCCCCCGTATTGATCAAATCATTGATGCTACGGCGGGTTGTGAGCGTTTAAGTTTTTTGGATGCATATTCTGGCTATCATCAGATCAAAATGGCAGTTAAGGACCAGGAGAAGACGGCATTCATAACTCCCTTTGGAGCCTTCTGCTATGTGTCTATGCCCTTTGGGCTCAAAAGTGCCCAGGCAACTTATCAACGGTGTGTACAAAATTGTCTTCACAAGCAGATTGGCCGTAATGTACATGCTTACGTGGATGATATCGTGGTTAAATCCAGGGAGAAGGAGACTCTGGTTGATGATTTGAAGGAAACCTTTGATAACCTAAGGACGTACAAGATGATGCTTAATCCGGACAAGTGTGTCTTTGGTGTACCGGCGGGCAAGTTATTGGGTTTTCTGGTGTCCAACAGGGGAATTGAGGCTAATCCGGAGAAGATCACAGCCATCACCTCCCTGGCTAAACCGAAGTGTATCAATGATGTTCAACGCCTGGCAGGCCGGATTGCCGCGTTAAGCCGGTTTATCAGCCGCCTTGGTGAGAAGGCAATCCCTTTGTATCAGATGTTGAAGAAGACGGATCAGTTCGTCTGGAGTTCTGCTGCTGATGAAGCATTTGAGGACTTAAAGCGGCAATTGGCCAATCCGCCTGTGCTCGCCGCTCCCATTGACAAGGAGCCGTTACTGCTATATGTTGCTGCTAATGCTCGTGCGGTCAGCGTGGCTATTGCGGTGGAACGAAAGGAGGCAGGTAAGGAGCATCCGGTTCAAGATCCGGTCTATTATATCAGCGAGGTACTCATTGAGTCCAAGCAAAGGTATCCGCACTGGCAGAAGCTGGTGTACGGAGTTTTTATGGCAAGCCGGAAGCTTAAGCAATACTTCCAAGGGCACCCCATTACGGTGGTCAGTTCTGCTCCTTTGGGAGATATCATCCAGAACCGGGAAGCAACTGGCCAGATTGTGAAGTGGCCTATAGAGCTGGGGCCATACGGTTTGAAATATGTGCCTCGGACAGCGATTATGTCTCAAGCACTTGTTGATTTCATCAATGATTGGACAGGAAATGCAAGCACCTGAAGAAAAGCCGGATCATACGTATTGGACCATCCATTTTGACGGATCCAGGCAGTTGGAAGGCTCGGGGGCTGGAGTCGTATTAACTTCCCCACGAGGTGATAAGTTTTGTTATGTTCTCCGTTTAATGTTCCCTTGTACTAACAATGCAGCTGAGTATGAAGCCTTGCTCCATGGTCTCGGATGGCTAAGGAGATGAATCTAAGTCGAGTTAAGTGCTTCGGTGATTCGGACCTTGTGGCTCAGCAAGTGTCTGGCACTTGGGACTCCAAGGACCCACTCATGGCAGCATATCGTCGTGAGGTGGATATTGTTGCAGGTTATTTCAGAGGCTATCAGGTGGACCACGTGGACCGGCGGAAAAATGAAGCGGCGGACGCTTTAAGCCGGCTGGGCTCTCAGCGCAAACCGGTCCCACCCAATGTTTTTCTGGATGTGCTGCACAACCCGTCGGTGAAGATCCCTGGTGAAGAGGATTTGGCTATTCCTGATCCGGAGGCTCAATTGGTGGCAGCTCTTCATGTTATTCCGGATTGGACGCTTCCTTACCTGGCGTACAAGAACCGGGGCGAGTTGCCAGAGGATGAGATTCTGGCCCGGCAGATAATCCGGCGATCCAAGTCCATGGCTATCATCAACGGCGAGTTGCATCATTGCAGTGTATCAGGAGCTTTTCAACGCTGCGTGTCTCCTGAAGAAGGCCGTGAAATTTTGCGTGAGATCCACGAAGGAGATTGTGGTCACCACGTCGGTTCAAA
>NC_053025.1:116445671-116644216 GCF_003073215.2 Triticum urartu
TTCCTTAGTGACCCAGGGTCATTTCGGACAAATCAGGTCGGGTTGCCAAGTGGCTATAAATAGCCCACCCCCACAACCATAAACGGTTGGCTGCTCAGATTTCAGTGCACGGCTTTTGTCGTTTGAGAGCAACCCATCGCGAAGCCTTTGAGAGAAAATTTCCAGTGAGGAGAAAAGCCCTAACCACCCAGAGCCAGAGTAAATTGGGCATCACTTAAGTCTTCTTGTCTGTGTGATCTGAAGACTTATTACACTTGGGGACTGTGAATCCTCCAGACGGTTAGGCGTCGCGTTTAGAGTATCCAAGAGACATTGTGGATTGCCATTGAACGAAGTTTGTGAAGGTTTGGGAGTCTACCTTGAAGACTTATCAGAGTGATTGAGCGAGGACTAAGTGACCTTAGCTCAAGGAGAATACGGTGAGGACTTGGTGTCCTGAACTGTGTGTTCAGGACTGGGTGTCCGGGACTGTGGGTCCTAAGGTTTAAATACCTAGCCGCTCCAACCAGACGTACAGTTGTCACAGCAACTGGAACTGGTCCAACATATCATTGTCTTCTACGAGTCACTGGTTTCATCTTCACTTCCTCTTCTTACTGTTACACATTGTGAAGCCATTGCATGCTTGCTTTATCTTTAGTCTTCACAACGTGAATGTATGAACTGTTTGGCTTCATAACTTCTTCCTACCTGATCCTTATTACACTGCAGTAGTTTGTCATTGTGCTTTCACTCTACTAAATACATGACCATGGCTGGCCCAATGTAATCTAACTTCCGCTGCATAGTAATAGGCATAATCTTCGCTGTTTGTCTTCATAACTCTCACGTTTTGAAGACTTTCGTAAAAATCGCCTATTCACCCCCTCTAGTCGATATAACGCACTTTCAATTGGTATCAGAGCAAGGTACTCCCTTGTTCTGTGTGATTGGGTTTAACCACCTGGAGTTTTAGCTATGTCGACTGCAGGGATAATCAAAGTCTCCGCTGCTTGCCCCGTCTTCGATGGAACTGAATATCCCTACTGGAAGAATAAGATGCGAATGCATCTTGAAGCCATTGACGTCGACCTATGGTATGTCGTCGAGAACGGCGTTCCCAAGGCTGGAGAAGGTGTCACTGCTGCTGATGTCAAGAAGTTCACTCAACTGGACTCTACTGCCAAAAATATCATCTGTGGTCATCTGACAAAAGGACAGTATGGCCGTGTGAGTGCCTTGAAGACATCCAAGCTGGTCTGGGACTGGCTCTCCAAGGTCAATGAAGGCGTCTCAACCCAGAGAGATCAAAGAATCAGTGTTCTTCGCAACCTCTTCAACCGCTTCAAGCGAAATGACAATGAGAATGTCCAGCACACATTTGACCGACTCACTGACATCACAAATGAGCTTCAAGCCCTCGGCGCCACTGAAATCACCAAACATGAAATCGTCAAGACGCTGCTGAGATCACTTGATAGTTCGTTTGACATCCTGGCCCTGATGATTCAAGAACGTCCTGATTTCAAGACACTCGATCCGTCTGACATACTTGAGAGGCTCAACACACATGAGTTTCAGCTTTCTGAGAAAAGAGATATCTACGGTCCAAACTATGGGCGAACTCGCGCCTTGAAGGCAAAAGCTGTCTCCTCATCTGAAGAAGAATCTGACTGCAGTTCTGATGATCCTGAAGACATTGGAAGAGAACTTGCAATGCTAGTGAAGAAGTTCCAAAAATTCACCAAGAAGAAAGGCTTCAGAAAATCTTCACGATCAAGCTCAAGGAATGATGAAGTTTCTGCTCATGACTACAAGAAGAAAACATGTCACAAGTGCAAGAAAACTGGACACTTCATCTCTGAGTGTCCACAGTGGGACAATGAGAACAGAAGGAAGAAGAAGAGCAAGGAATATGATTCTGACGACAAAAAGAAGAAGAAATACTCAAAGTCTTCTTCCAAGTCTTCATCAAAGTCTTCATCACACAAGAAGAGCTCATCTGGCAAGGCACGTGCGTTTGTTGGAAAGGAGATGGATTCAGAGGAGGAGTCCGCATCTGAGGAGGCAGAGGTGGAGTCTGAGGAGGAGTCTGATTCTGGCATTGCGAGTCTGGCTACAGCATACGTCGCCAAGTCTATCTTCAACACTGAAGACAATGACTGCATCACCGACACCGACGCAAATGACAAGAACGACTCCACTCCTACCTACTGCTTCATGGCACGCGGTGCCAAGGTAAACACACGCACTACTCGCTATCAAACATCTAGTGACGATGACTCTGAATGTGATTCAAAACCTAGCTACAAAACACTTGCTAAAATTGCAACTGAACAACAGAAAGCTATGGAACATATTCAAAAACTGTTAGACAGAAGCGATAATCTGTTGGGTGCTGAAATGACTCGATCTGAATCCTTAATTGAAGACATAAAAAACCTTCACGTTAAGTATCAGGAACTTGAAGATCGTCATGATACTCTCTCAACAACTCATGAAAAGCTTTCCTATGATTATCTTCAAAGGAAGCAAGAACTTGAGAGATTGAGGGTGGCTCATGTAGATCTTCAAAAGGAAAACGAGTCACTTCGCTCCGAACAGATCAGTCCCGCTCAGGAAGGATTTGAACCACCATGTCTTAAATGCATTGAGCGTGATAATGCTAATTCTGTTGCTGAATGTTCCACTGCTACTGCTGTTGCAATATCTTCAACTGTTGACGTGGTAACTAACCCCTCTGCTGAGGATACCACTGCTATTGCTGATGAGAATGCTATGTTGAAGACATTGCTTGAAACAGGGATGTACAAAAGTCTTAAAGGACATCAGACATTATGTGATGTGCTCAAGAAGCAGATCCTGAACCGAAACCCTAGGAAAGAGGGTGTTGGATTTGTGAGGAAAATCAATGCAGATGGCACTTACTGAAAACCTGAGCAGTACCCCAAAACCACATGGGTTGCTGCAAAGGAACTTTCAGCAGATCCATCCAACTTATCTGGCTTCACTTGTGCTAACCCCATTATCATTGATGAATCCTTTGATGCAAACTATAAACTGTTTAAAAATCAGAATGGTGAAGTGTTTGCCAGGTACATTGGTACTAACTGCAGGAATGGACCGCCTATGAAGAAGATCTGGGTTTCCAAAAGGTGTCTGGAAAATCTTCCTGTGAATGTCTTCATGACACCTCACTTGAAGAAGACAAACCTCAGACCAAAGGCTTCATACGGCCCAATGGCTTCATACAAACAGAGGACTCACCTGAGTCACACTAACGCAAATGTTTTGCAGGGAAACTATACTCAGGCATATGAATATGAGAGCGGTTCATCGAACCGTGTTCATGTGACCAAAAATTATTCTGCTTATTCCTATGAGTATTATTGTCCACCTGCTAGACTATTTGCTAAGGCTTCAAAGCCAAAATTCTCAGATGCTGCACTTAGACTTATTGCTTCTAAGCCACCCTTGAAGATGTGGGTGGTTAAGAAAGCTTAACTCTCTTTTGCAGGGAAAGGTCTCCAGCAGAAAAACAAAATCTTCTGATGCTATTGCTGGGGACCTTAAAAATCTTGTAGGGCGCAAGATAAAATGCCCGAATGGCATAATTATGTACTTTGTTCCTGAATCGCATGCTACTCTCCCTATTAGTCCTAATCTGGATCTAAGTTTTCATAACCCACTGGTTCGTCAAATGTTTATGCTTCACAATTCTCTTCGTGAATCATATCCCCCTAACTGCACTGTAGGGTACGACACCAGCGATTTCAAAGTCTTCAGAATGGATTATTGACAGTGGGTGTACAAATCACATGACTGGCAGAAGAAGCCTTCTTAGGGACTCAACATTACGTTCATCCGACAAGAGCCACATCACATTTGCTGACACTGGTAAAAGTAAGGTATTGGGTCTAGGTAGAGTTGCAATCTCAAAGGATCAACACATGGATAAAGTCATGCTTGTTGAATCCCTTGGCTTCAACTTAATGTCTGTCTCAATGCTTTGCGATTTGAATATGATTGTAATGTTTGGAAAATATCGTTGCCTGGTGCTAATGGAATCTGACAAGTCTCTAATGTTTGAAGGGTATCGGAAAGGTGATTTGTACGTGATAGATTTCTCAGCAGGACCACAACTTGCAGTATGTCTTCTTGCAAAAGCTTCAGAATGCTGGCTTTGGCATCGGAGGCTTGGGCATGCTGGCATGAGGAACCTCCACACCCTTGCGAAGAAGAAGCATGTCATAGGCATCGAGGACGTCAAGTTCAAGAAAGATCATTTATGCGGTGCCTGTGAAGCAGGGAAGATGACAAGGGCAAAACATCCTTCGAAGACAATCATGACTACTACACAACCCTTCGAACTGCTCCACATGGATCTTTTCGGTCCCACTCACTACTCAACTTTTACTACCTCTGCTTGCCTCTATGGCTTCGTCATTGTTGATGATTACTCTAGATATACTTGGGTACACATAATCCTTTACAAGACTGAAGTGCAGGATGTCTTCAGACGCTTCGCCAATCGAGTTATGAACAATTTTGGTGCCAAGATAAAGCACATCAGAAGTGACAATGACACTGAATTCAAGAACATTGGCCTTGATACATATCTTGATACCTTGGGCATCACACATGAATTCTCAGCTCCGTACACGCCACAGCAGAATGGTGTCGTCGAACGCAAGAACAGAACACTCATTGAAATGGCCAGAACAATGCTAGATGAATACAAGACTCCAAGAAAATTCTGGACTGAAGCCATTGATACTGCATGCCATACAATCAATCGTGTTTATCTTCACAAGCTTCTGAACAAGACATCTTATGAACTCCTAACTGGCAAGAAGCCAAATGTCAGTTACTTCAAAGTATTTGGCGCAAAGTGCTGGATCAAGGACCCACACCACACCTCAAAGTTTGCACCAAAAGCACATGAGGGCTTCATGCTTGGATATGGAAAGGATTCACACTCCTACAGAGTCTTCAATCTCTTCCATTACAAAGAGGTCGAAACAGTGGATGTGCGGTTTGATGAAACAAATGGTTCACAAAGAGAGCAACTGCCAAATGTGCTAGATGAAGTTCCAGCTAGTGAATAAATCAAGCATATGGGAACTGGAGAGATTATGTCTTCTGAAGCTCATCCTGAAGAAGAACTCATCATCTCAGCATCTGATCAACATGAAGACAATGCTCAGCATCAAGACATTCCTCCAAACAACAACGCAGATCGGCAAGAGCAAAGTCTTTGCCCTGTACATCCTCGTGTTGCAAATGAAGTGCAGATTGACAGAATAATCGACAGCATCAATGCACCTGGTCCACTCACTCGTTCAAGGGAAACTCAGCTAGCAAATTTCTGTGGGCACTTCGCATTCGTATCAATATCAGAACCCAAGAAAGTTGAAGAAGCCTTCATGGAACCTGAATGGATTCAATCTATGCAAGAAGAACTTCAACAATTTGAGCTGAGTAATGTATGGGAACTGGTTAAGCGTCCTGATCCACAGAAGCACAACATAATAGGCACCAAATGGATATACCGCAACAAGCAAGATGAGCATGGTCAAGTTGTCAGAAACAAAGCTCGTCTTGTTGCTCAAGGATATACTCAAGTGGAGGGCATTGACTTCGATGAAACATTTGCTCCTATGGCAAGGCTTGAAGCTATACGCATACTGCTGGCATATGCAAATCATCATAACATACTTCTATATCAAATGGATGTGAAAAGTGCCTTTCTCAATGGCAAGATTGAAGAAGAAGTGTATGTTGCACAACCACCTGGCTTTGAAAATCCAAAACATCCTGACATGATATACAAGCTCAACAAGGCACTATATGGCCTCAAACAAGCCCCTAGGGCCTGGTATGACACACTCAAGTACTTTCTGAAGAGCAAAGGCTTCATACCTGGTTCCCTGGATCCCACTCTTTTCACGAAGACATATGATGGTGAACTGTTTGTGTGCCAAATATATGTGGATGACATTATCTTCGGCTGCACCAATCAGAAGTACAGTGAAGAGTTTGGATATATGATGCAAGAGCAATATCAGATGTCCATGATGGGGGAGCTGAAGTTCTTCCTTGGTCTTCAAATACGCCAACAGCGCAATGGCATCTTCATATCTCAAGAGAAGTATCTCAAAGATTGCCTGAAGAAGTTCGGTATGCAAGACTGCAAAGGCTTCACAACACCAATGCCAGCCAAACATCATCTAGGTCCTGACGACAATGGTAAAGAGTTCGATCAAAAGGTATACCGCTCCATGATTGGGTCTTTGCTTTATTTATGTGCATCTAGGCCAGATATTATGCTTAGTGTTTGCATGTGTGCTCGATTTCAAGCGGCGCCAAAGGAATCGCATCACTTAGCTGTGAAGCGAATTCTTCGATATTTGGCTCACACCCCAACTCTAGGATTATGGTATCCTAAGGGCTCAGAGTTCGATTTGGTTGGATTTTCGGATGCTAATTATGCTGGTGACAAGGTTGATCGCAAGTCTACATCAGGCACATGTCACTTTCTGGGACGATCGCTTGTATGTTGGTCTTCAAAGAAGCAGAACTGTGTATCTCTCTCCACTGCTGAATCTGAATACATTGCTGCTGGATCTTGCTGCGCTCAGCTTCTCTGGATGAAGCAAACACTCAAGGATTATGGCATTCATCTGAAGCAAGTGCCACTTTACTGCGACAACGAAAGCGCCATCAAGATTGCCAACAACCCAGTTCAACACTCGAAGACAAAGCACATTAAAATTCGTCATCACTTCCTCAGAGATCATGTTGTAAAGGAAGACATTGATATCATACACGTCAACACTGAAGAGCAACTGGCAGATATCTTCACCAAGCCCTTGCATGAGAAGAGGTTTTGCAAGTTACGGTGTGAGCTAAATATCTTGGAATCCTCAAATGTCCTGTGATCAGGCACACCTCCTAACACTTATGCATATTGATGACTTAGATGTGCAACACACAAAGTAAAGTATATCTGCAATCAATGAAGACATACATCCTAAGTGTGAATACATTAATATGGAATTTGACTTCGGAGCGCCACGATAATTGTGCGCCGTGTCTGGGTCTAATACTTCCTATACGGTGGGTAACGCCATCACCAAACGTTCCATTTTGAAGTGTTTCACTCATGGCGTTACCTTGTAATATCTTCACATTTGGTTTGGCTTCGAACTCAACATGTCTTCACGATTATCTTCACTACGTTGACTATATAGATATATATACTCTAGTGTTCTGTCCTCTACAGCATTCACTTATAGCTATGTCTTCTTGATTGAATCTTTTGAACTAAGTGAATGTGATCGGACCCTAATCTCTCTATGCTTTCTATCTCTAACTCTATCTCTCCAAGTCATATGCATTCTATTGAAACTGTCGAATGTCTTCACTGCGTCCTTGTCAGTTGAAGATATAGAGACAACCACAAAATCCGTTTTTAATGCTCATTCCTCCACATAAAATTCGGAGAAGCAGGAACGACCGCCCGACAATTTAGGCGTGCGTGGGACGTGGAACAAACCCCAAACTTCCGCTAACTGGCCACGCATTCCTCAAATACGAACCGCCAGGGGCACCTGCGTAATAGCACAGTGCCGCCCCTGAGTCTATAAATTCACACTTACTGCGGTCATTATTTCCTTCTTCCACACTCGCACGAACCCTAGCGCCATCGCTAGCACTCGACGACGCCGGAGACAAAGCGCTTCGCTGCCGCAACCTCTCCAACGTCGTTCTCACGCCGACCGCGGACATCGTCCTCTCCGCCGTCACCGTAGGTGTTTTCCGTCGCCAAGTTAGGGCACGGAAGACTGAACTGCTCGGCATCAACTTCCTTCCGTCTAGTAGTTCCAGTGTGGTAAATAAAACTTCTTTTTACAGCTTCTTTTGATCTCACGGTTCTGTCACTTTCTACCATAAGAAGTTTCTCTTCACACTAGTTAGATCTCTCACTGCATCTCATAACATGCCTAGTATATTCACTTGTGCTTCATAAAGTAGTTAGATTCCTCACTTGTACTGATCTATGGGTTCGTACAAATCTGGAACCAACTTCTTATCTATAAGTGAATGTCTTCGCACAATGAGGTCAATGTCTTCTAAACTGATTAATCTTCAAAACCTTCTGAGAATGCATATGACCTCTTCCCCTTCCCTCGCACCTTAATGCTGTCACAGGTACATGTCCGTGGGGGAATCCTTCGGTTCTCATAGTCTGCATTCATTTGCAGAATTCCTACAGCATCACATAAACTCTCCTGAAGCCAGTTCCTGTTGGTCCAGAAAAGGAAAGCCTTTGAAGCCTTTGAAAGTTTTGAAGCCTTTCAAGGTAAAATTTATGGCTTCAGTAGCAGCAGCAAGAAAGGGAGGCCGACAGAGACGCGAGGGAACTTCTAAGGATCTGCCTGAAGACTTGGCAGAAATGTACAAAACAGATCCAGAAGAGAGCTATGGACAGCGCAAGACCCGAATCCAATGGATTCGACGCTATTGGGCAGAACAGTGGTTCAAATACCGCTTCCTCACCCAGGAGTATGCTGAAAAGAATGCTATCAAGAGTCCATGGGGGGATATCTTATACAAGAACCTTGTACCCAGGACCAGAGATGAAGCCATTGCTCAAGGCTTCTACCCATGCATGGTCCGAGGACCACAGCCTGAAGATGCTCATCCGTCGTCACTTCTCTGGTGTCGTGACGACAATCTCTTCAAGCGCAACTTTCAGTTTGCCCAACAGTCAGCGAAGCTAAACAAGAAGAAATTTGGGCTTGACTTCAACCCTGGTCCCTCCTCACCAAGGGCAGATGGCACACGCGACGCGGAACCCAATATCATCGGTCCGTTTGCCAATCTTGAGGGCCTGATCACCCACATCTTAGCCCAAGGGACTGCTGTGAATGACCCTCCAGCTGATTCTGAGTCTGATGAAGCTCCTGCTGTGCCGAAGCCAAAGCAGACAAAGAAACCAAAAGCTTCAAAGCCTGGCCCTGCCTCAAAAATCTCAAGGGCGAAGCCATTGAAAACTGCACCTCCTGAAGTCAGTGTGCAGTCTGAAGACGTATCCCGCGTCTCTAAGCCCCTGAAGGAAAAGGAGCCCCAGCAACAAACAGGCAAAGAGCTCACTGCTGCTGCCATTCTGCGCAGTGAAGCCATTGATCTATCCAGCGATGAGGATCTGGGTGATGACGCACTAGAGCAGCTCATCAAAAGCAAGGAAGAAGCGGAAATCTTCAACAATCTGCCTCTTTTTGATGTCGCCATCATCCACAGCTTCATCGATGAATGGTTTGACTCACCAGACATAAGCTTCAATGATCTGCAGCTGCCTGTTGGACTCAGCGTCGCCTTTCAAGGCGCAATTGCTTCAGAACTGGCCATTGCTCAGCGCATTGTTGAGCTGAAGCAGAAGATTGATCACGAAAAGGCTAAGTTCAAGCAGCACATGGCCAGCCTCAGCGTGCAGGAAGTGAGGAGCTTTAAAATCATGCTGCATGAGCTCAAAGAAAACTTTCTGAAGAAGCGTGCTGAAGCTCAGGACTCGCGTGAAAGGATGAAGTCTTTGGCAGAAAAATGCGTTCAAGCCTACAACGAGGCTGAAAAGCGTAAGGCACTTGGGCGTCCTGGCATTGACCCAAGGATGGCCACAAAGAAGAAGAAGCAGTCTGCTGTGAGTGAACCAGAGGCATCAGGACATGCAGCAACTCCGATTGTCTTCCCAACCGCCATGACTGGCTCGAAACCAAAGAGCCGGTCAACAGCTTCAGAGCTAAAGAAGACAAGAGTTGCAGAAGCTGAAGCCAGAAAAAGGAAGAGCTCTAAAGCCTCTCCTACTGCCCCCAGCAAAAAGAAGCGCAAGACCAAGAAATCTAGGGCTGCTCCCACAGAGCCCTTGATGGTTGAACCCCTTTCTGTCATTCACCCCAATGCAGAAAGAAGACTGACAGTTCATGAGCCTGCTCCCACAGAGACTCCTGACGCTGAAGATATTCCAGCAGCCGACCCAATAGCTGCTGAAGACATTGGTCATCAGGACAATGTGCAAGATGATGCAGCTCTTCCTCAGCTTGAAACAAGCGAACTCATCAGTATTGGTCGTCCTCTGACGCCAATGGCACAAGATGAATCATGGGCGGATCGCCCTCAAGAGGAAGAAGACCTTGAGGCCCAGCCCACTCCGACACCAAAAGCTTCATCTGCGTTCCGTAGGCTTCGCAAAGGTCCACGGCCTCAAGTCCAGTCTGCAGAAATTCTGGCTGCATCAGCCGAAGACAATGAAGAAGCACCTCCAGAACCCACTTCCTCGCTCGATCAAGATGCAGTTCTCCAGGAGAAAGTGCCTGAGGTTGTCCATACAACTACAAACACTGAAGCCAATGTGGAGCCCGCCCCACCAAATGCTTCAGCGGACAGCGAAGCCACTGAGCCAGACACTTCAGTTCCTGAGTCTGCTGCAGGTCCACAATTTGATTATCACATTGAGCACAGGCCTCATGTCCAGAAGTCAGTCCCAAGGCTTCCAAGGTTCCCAGGTCCTGCATCAGCACCTGGCTCCTTTGATATAAACAGCTTCAAGGCAGACAACACAATTTTTGATAGCTCCAAGAACCCCTATTCAAGGGAAAGGATTATATCAGACAGGTTCTGGAGCTATTCTCAGCGCAGTTATTATTCATGCATCTTATACAACCAAGGTCGCATCTTCCCTCACAAGCGCCTTGAGGTTGAAGCCATTGCTGGTCTGCCATGCCTTGAGGAAGCACTGGATTGCTTCAGGCAAGTGGGTCTGCTGCCATTTGTGACTGATGAAGAGCACTGGAACGAAGAGCTTCTGCTTCAGTTTTATGCCACTCTCCATATCAAAGGATACAACAGAGATCCGAAGACTTGGATCCTGGAGTGGATGACTGGAAATGTCCATCATGAAGCCAATGCATTTGATATCATTGAGCTCACCGGCCTGCCCACTCCAGGCGAATTCTTCGAAGAAGGTTGTCAACTTCATTCTGAAGCTATTGAGAGTATATTTCAGAGACCTGAACCCAATATGAGTCAGATGCTCTCAATGATGAAGCCATTGCCTCAGGATGCACCCTATCCAACTGAGTTCTTCGTTGAAGACCTAGAGTACCTGCCCAGGACCATATATCACATTATCCGGCGGACTCTCTGGCCCATCAAGGGACACTCACCACATGCCAAGATTGAGGGTGCAATGAAGACTCTCATATTCTATATCATGCATGGCAAATGCTTCAACGCACAGGACCTCTTCATCCGCCAACTAGCAGCGTCAGGCTCGGAATTATTTGGTTTGAAGTTCTATGCTCCTTGGGTGATGAGGCTAATCAAACTACACTCTGCAATCTCATATCAGCCCTCAGCCCAAAATCATCGGATCTTCCTGCCAGATGTGGATGCCTCTGATGAAGCCATATATCCCGAACCAGACAAGCAACCAATAAGTCTTCAGAATGCCGAACACCAGAGCTTCACGCAGAATATTGAAGGTATTGAAGCCATATCCAGGGTCTATCCGATGGCTGGCACTACACGTGCACCAGCATCTACTGAAGCCACAGATAGCACAAATGCTCCAAGACCCAAGAAGCGTGCTCGTGTCCTCACTGACCGAGAGCTTCTTGTGGCCCTTCACCAAAAGCAAGATAGGCATCACGACTGGCTGAAACGTCAGATGAAGAGCCTCTTGGTGGATGTCAATCGTCTTCGAAACCTTGCCACCAAGAATGCCTTCATTGCACATGAGACTTGCCGTCGTACGTGGAAAGGGCTCTCAATGATCTGCACTGAAGCTGAACTTGAAGAGGATGGCTTCACAGAGCGCTTCAAATTTGACACCACACCTCCTAGAAGGGCTGTGATGCGCAACACACCGTCACTTGAAGACTCTGAGTTTTCTTCATCTGCTGCCACATTCACTGCAAGGATCATTGATGAAGACGATGATGCTACTTCACCACCACCTGCTTCAGCACCTCAAAGCTCTGCACCGCCAAACAACTCCACCGACCCTGCTGCGCCCGGGAACGTGTAGTAAACTCTATGTCTTCAAAACTTTTTGGTCATTCCTGACAAAAGGGGGAGAAGCATACGATGTTTATAGTCTTCAAGCGGGTCAAAATGGGCGGGTGCCTTATGTTTTGTTATACTTTGCTTCGTGTTTACAACTCTTGTTTTTGCTTCATTTGGTTCTTTGAGTTGTAAACACTAAAACTCGATGGTCGTCTGTTACTTGTTTACCACTCCGTGTGCGACGATAAATTCCACACTTATCTCATTTTGCAGACGTCCATTTTCCATTATGCATGTCATTATCTTCATATACTTTCACATGCATAGTGGATTGTCCTCATAAGCTGAAGCGGATCTTCACCAGTACAACCTGCCATGTGCATTTGCATTCCAAAAGCAAATTAACTTATATGCACATCTTCAGGGGGAGCCCTTGCAACTTATGAAGACAATTCCTTTACAAACTTCACACTTTATATTCCCCATTGAAAACTTCAACTAGTTTGTCATCAATCACCAAAAAGGGGGAGATTGTAAGTGCATCTAGTGCCACCCCTAGTTGGTTTTGGAGTATTGACGACAAACCTAGTTGAGGGACTAATGTGTTTGTGAGAATTGCAGGAAAACACAGGTAGAAGTCCCTCATTGATTCGGTTTTACTACCAGAGATGACCCCTAAAAATGTATGAAGACATTGAAGACAAAGGTGGTATATGAAGATAATCACTTTGAAGACTATGACAAAAGAAGACACGTTATGAAGCCTATGGAGCTCGAAGACTTAGATCTTTCGTAGTTCCTTTTATTTTGTGTTGAGTCATTGGAACCACCGTACTGTTAAGTGGGGTCCAGGAGAACCAGTCAGAATGACTGAAGTGATGCCTAAATAAATAAAAAAACCTATGTCTTCGAGTGAAGACAATGAGAGCGAATCTTGTCCAGAGCCGGACAAGTCAGCTTTGCTTGTAGCCCAAGTAAAGTTGCCATGAGAGTTCGAAATCTGACCGTTGAGACACGTGTCAATTCCTTAGTGACCCAGGGTCATTTCGGACAAATCAGGTCGGGTTGCCAAGTGGCTATAAATAGCCCACCCCCACAACCATAAACGGTTGGCTGCTCAGATTTCAGTGCACGGCTTTTGTCGTTTGAGAGCAACCCACCTCGAAGCCTTTGAGAGAAAATTTCCAGTGAGGAGAAAAAGCCCTAACCACCCAGAGCCAGAGTAAATTGGGCATCACTTAAGTCTTCTTGTCTGTGTGATCTGAAGACTTATTACACTTGGGGACTGTGAATCCTCCAGACGGTTAGGCGTCGCGTTCAGAGCATCCAAGAGACATTGTGGATTGCCATTGAACGAAGTCTGTGAAGGTTTGGGAGTCTACCTTGAAGACTTACCAGAGTGATTGAGCGAGGACTAAGTGACCTTAGCTCAAGGAGAATACGGTGAGGACTTGGTGTCCTGAACTGTGTGTTCAGGACTGGGTGTCCGGGACTGTGTGTCCTAAGGTTTAAATACCTAGCCGCTCCAACCAGACGTACAGTTGTCACAGCAACTGGAACTGGTCCAACATATCATTGTCTTCTACGAGTCACTGGTTTCATCTTCACTTCCTCTTCTTACTATTACACATTGTGAAGCCATTGCATGCTTGCTTTATCTTTAGTCTTCACAACGTGAATGTATGAACTGTTTGGCTTCATAACTTCTTCCTACCTGATCCTTATTACACTGCAGTAGTTTGTCATTGTGCTTTCACTCTACTAAATACATGACCATGGCTGGCCCAGTGTAATCTAACTTCCGCTGCATAGTAATAGGCATAATCTTCGCTGTTTGTCTTCATAACTCTCACGTTTTGAAGACTTTCGTAAAAATCGCCTATTCACCCCCCCTCTAGTCGATATAACGCACTTTCAGACACAAGTTGATTGTCCAGCTCTGTGCGGTGCCCCCTCCACCATAATCCACCTCGGTCATATTGTAGCGGTGCTTAGGCGAAGCCCTGTTCTGGTAGCATCATTATCACCGTCATCATGTCGTCGTGCTGACGAAGCTCTCCCTTGAAGCTCTACTGGATCGTGAGTTCGTGGGAGATCACCGAGCTGAACATGTGTAGATCACAGAGGTGTCGTACCTTCGGTGCTAGGATCAGTCAATCATGAAGATGTACGACTACATCAACCGCATTGTCATAACACTTATGCTTATAGTCTACGAGGGTACGTAGAAAATACTCTTCACTCTCGTTGCTATGCATCACCATGATCTTGCGTGTGCGTAGGATTTTTTTTGAAATTACTGCGTTCCCCAATAGTGGCATCCGAGCTAGGTTTATGCGTAGATGTTATATGCACGAGTAGAACACAAAGGAGTTGTGGGCGTGGGTATATACATATTGCTTGCTGTCACTAGTTGTTTCTTGATTCGGTGGTATTGTTGGATGAAGCGACCCAGACCAACATTACGCGTATGCTTACGCGAGACTAGTTCTACCAACGTGCTTCGCACACAGGTGGCTGGTGGGTGTCAGTTTCTCCAACTTTAGTTGAATCGGATTCAATGAACAGGGTTCTTTCTGAAGATCAAAAAGCAATCACTATACCGCGTTGTGGTTTTTGATGCGTAGGTAAGAACGGTTCTTGCTCAGCCCATAGCAGCCACGTAAAACTTGCAACAACAAAGTAGAGGATGTCTAACTTGTTTTTGTAGGGCATGTTGTGATGTGATATGGTCAAGACATGCTGCTAAATTTTATTGTATGAGATGACCATGTTTTGTAACACAGTTATCGACAACTGGCAGGAGCCATATGGTTGTCGCTTTATTGTATGAAATGCAATCGCCATGTAATTGCTTTACTTTATCACTAAACGGTAGCGATAGTCGTAGAAGCAATAGTTGGTGAGACAACAACGATGCTTCGATGGAGATCAAGGTGTCAAGCCGGTGACGATGGTGACCATGACGGTGCTTTGGAGATGGAGATCAAAGGCACAAGATGATGATGGCCATATCATATCACTTATATTGATTCCATGTGATGTTTATCCTTTATGCATCTTATTTTGCTTAGTTTGGCGGTAGCATTATAAGATGATATCTCACTAAATTTCAAGGTATAAGTGTTCTCCGTGAGTATGAACCGTTGCTACAGTTCGTCGTGCCGAGACACCACATGATGATCGGGTGTGATAAGCTCTACATTCACATACAACGGGTGCAAGCCAGTTTTGCAAACACGGAATACTCGGGTTAAACTTGACGAGCCTAGCATATGCAGATATGGCCTCGGAACACTGAGACCAAAAGGTCGAGCATGAATCATATAGTAGATATGATTAACATAGTGATGTTCACCATTGAAAACTACTCCATCTCACGTGATGATCGGACATGGTTTAGTTGATATGGATCACGTGATCACTTAGATGATTAGAGAGATGTCTATATAAGTGGGAGTTCTTAAGTAATTTGATTAATTGAACTTAGTACCTGATAGTATTTTTCATGTCTATGTTGTTGTAGATAGATGGCCTATGCTGTTATTCCGTTGAATTTTAATGCGTTCCTAGAGAAAGCTAAGTTGAAAGTGATGGTAGCAACTACACAGACTGGGACCGTAACTTGAGGATTATCCTCATTGTTGCATAGAAGAATTACGTCCTGGAAGCACCGCTAGGTGACAAACCCGCTGCAGGAGCAACGCCAGATGTTGTGAACACCTGGCAGAGCAAAGGTGATGACTACTCGATAGTTCAGTGTGCCATGCTTTACGGCTTACGACGTTTTGAACATCATGGAGCATATGAAATGTTCCACGAGTTGAAGTTAATATTTCAAGAAAATGCCCGGATTAAGAGATATGAAGTCTCCAATAAGTTCTACAGCTACAAGATGGAGGAGAATAGTTCTGTTACTGAACATATACTCAGAATGTCTGGGTACCACAACCACATGACTCAACTGGGAGTTAATATTCCTGATGATAGTGTCATTGACAGAGTACTTCAATCACTGCCACCAGGCTACAAGAGCTTCATGATGAACTATAATATGCAAGGGATGGATAAGACGATCCCTAAGCTCTTTGCAATGCTAAAGGCTGCAGAGGTAGAAATCAAGAAGGAGCATCAAGTGTTGATGGTCAACAAGACCACCAGTTTCAAGAAAAAGGGTAAAGGGAAGAAGGGGAACTTCAAGAAGAACAACAAGCCAGTTGCTGCTCAAGTGAAGAAACCCAAGTCTGGACCTAAGCCTAAGACTGAGTGCTTCTACTACAAAGGAACTAGTCACTGGAAGCAGAACTGCCCCAAGTATTTGGCGGAGAAGAAGGATGTCAACATGAAAGGTATATTTGATATACATGTTATTGATGTGTACCTTACTAATGCTCGCAGTAGTGCCTGGGTATTTGATACTGGTTCAGTTGCTAACATTTTCAACTCGAAACAGGGGCTACGGAATTAAGCGAAGATTGGCTAAGGATGAGGTGACGATGCGACGTGGGAAATGGTTCCAAAGTCGATGTGATCGCCGTCGGCACGCTACCTCTACCTCTACCTTCGGGATTAGTTTTAGACCTAAATAATTGTTATTTGGTGCCAGCTTTGAGCAAGAACATCATATCTGGATCTTGTTTGATGCGAGACGGTTATTCATTTAAATCAGAGAATAATGGTTGTTCTATTTATATGAGTAATATCTTTTATGGTCAAGCACCCTTGATGAGTGGTCTATTTTTACTAAATCTTGATAGTAGTGATACACATGTTCATAGTATTGAAGCCAAAAGATGCAGAGTTGATAATGATAGTGCAACTTATTTGTGGCACTGCCGTTTAGGTCATATTGGTGTAAAGCGCATGAAGAAACTCCATTCTGATGGACTTCTGGAATCACTTGATTATGAATCACTTGGTACTTGCGAACCATGCCTCATGGGCAAGATGACTAAAACTCCGTTCTCCGGAACAATGGAGCGAGCAACAGAGTTATTGGAAATCATACATACTGATGTATGTGGTCCAATGAACATTGAAGCTCGCGGCGGATATCGTTATTTTTCTCACCTTCACAGATGATTTGAGCAGATATGGGTATATCTACTTAATGAAACATAAGTCTGAAACATTTGAAATGTTAAAAGAATTTCAGAGTGAAGTGGAAAATCATCGCAAGAAGAAAATAAAGTTTCTACGATCTGATCGTGGAGGAGAATATTTGAGTTACGATTTTGATCTTCATTTGAAACAATGCGGAATAGTTTCGCAACTCACGCCACCTGGAACACCACGGCGTAATGGTGTGTCCGAACGTCATAACCGCACGTTATTAGATATGGTGCGATCTATGATGTCTCTTACTGATTTATCGCTATCGTTTTGGGGTTATGCTTTAGAGACGGCTGCATTCACGTTAAATAGGGCACCATCTAAATCCGTTGAGATGACACCATATGAACTGTGGTTTGGCAAGAAACCCAAGTTGTCATTTCTTAAAGTTTGGGGCTGCGATGCTTATGTGAAAAGCTTCAACCTGATAAGCTCGAACACAAATCGGAGAAATGTGTCTTCACAGGATACCCAAAGGAGACTGTTGGGTACACCTTCTATCATAGATCCGAAGGCACGATATTCGTTGCTAAGAATGGATCCTTTCTAGAGAAGGAGTTTCTCTCGAAAGAAGTGAGTGGGAGGAAAGTGGAACTTGATGAGGTAATTGTACCTGCTCCCTTCCTGGAAAGTATTTCATCACAGAAATCAGTTCCAGTGATTCCTACACCAATTAGTGAGGAAGCTAATGATGATGATCATGAAACTTCTGATCAAGTTACAACCGAACCTCGGAGGTTAATCAGATTAAGATCCACACCAGAGTGGTACGGTAATCCTGTTCTGGAAGTCATGTTACTTAACCATGATGAACCTACAAACTATGAGGAAGTGATGATGAGCCCAGATTCTACAAAATGGCTTGAGGCCATGAAATCTGAGATGGGATCCATGTATGGAAACAAAGTATGGACTTTGGTTGACTTGCCCAATGATCGGCAAGCCATAGAGAATAAATGGATCTTCAAGAAGAAGACTAACGCCGACGGTATTATTATTGTCTACAAAGCTCGACTTGTTGCAAAACGTTTTCGACAAGTTCAAGGTGTTGACTACGATGATACCTTCTCACCCATAGCAATGCTTAAATCCATCCGAATCATGTTAGCAATTGCCACATTTTATGATTATGAAATTTGGCAAATGGATGTCAAAACTGCATTCCTTAATGGATATCTTAAAGAAGAGTTGTATATGATTCAACAAGAAGATTTTGTCAATCCAAAAGGTGCTAAGAAAGTGTGTAAGCTCCAGCGATCCATTTATGGGCTGGTGGAAGCATCTTGGAGTTGGAATATACGCTTTAATAGTGTGATCAAAGCATATGGTTTTATACAGACTTTTGGAGAAGCCTGTATTAACAAGAAAGTGAGTGGGAGCTCTGTAGCATTTCTGATATTATATGTGGATGACATATGTTGATTGGAAATGATATTGAATTTCTGAAGAGCATAAAAGGATACTTGAATAAGAATTTTTCAATGAAAGATATCGGTGAATCTGCTTATATATTGGGCATCAAGATCTATAGAGATAGATCAAGATGCTTAATTGGACTTTCACAAAGCACATACCTTGATAAAGTTTTGAAGAAGTGCAAAATGAATCAAGCAAAGAAAGGGTTCTTGCCTGTGTTACAAGGTGTGACATTGAGTCAGACTCAATGCCCGACCACCGCACAAGATAGAGATAAAATGAAAGTCATTCCCTATGCCTCGGCCAAAGGTTCTATCATGTATGCAATGTTGTGTACTAGACCTATTATGTACCCCACCATGAGTTTGGCAGGGAGGTACCAAAGTAATCCAGGAGTGGATCACTGGATAGCGGTCAAGAACATCCTGAAATACCTGAAAAGGACTAAGGATATGTTTCTCTTGTATGGAGGTGACAAGGAGCTCATCGTAAACGGTTACGTCGATGCAAGCTTTGACACTGATCCGGATGACTCTAAGTCACAAACCGGATACGAATTTTTATTGAATGGTGGAGCTATCAGTTGGTGCAGTTCTAAGCAGAGCATCATGGCGGGATCTACGTGTGAAGCGGAATATATAGCTGCTTTGGAAGTAGCAAATGAAGGAGTCTGGATGAAGGAGTTCATATCCGATGTAGGTGTCATACCTAGTGCATCAGGTCCAATGAAAATCTTTTGTGACAATACTGGTGCAATTGCCTTGGCAAAGGAATCCAGATTTCACAACAGAACCAAGCACATCAAGAGACGCTTCAATTCCATCCGCAATCATGTCAAGGAGGGAGACATAGAGATTTTCAAGATACATACGGATCTGAATATTGCAGACCGGTTGACTAAGCCTCTCTCACAGGCAAAACATGATTAGCACCAAGACTCCATGGGTGTTAGAATCATTACTATGTAATGTAGATTATTGACTCTAGTGCAAGTGGGAGACTGAAGGAAATATGCCCTGGAGGCAATAATAAAGTTGTTATTTATATTTCCTTATATCATGATAAATGTTTATTATTCATGCTAGAATTGTATTAACCGAAAACTTAGTACATGTGTGAATACATAGACAAACAGAGTGTCACGAGTATGCTGACTAGCTCGTTAATCAAAGATGGTTAATTTTCCTAACCATAGACATGAGTTGTCATTTGATAAACGGGATCACATCATTAGAGAATGATGTGATTGACATGACCCATCCATTAGCTTAGCACTATGATTGTTTAGTTTATTGCTATTGCTTTCTCCATAACTTATACATGTTCCTATGACTATGAGATTATGCAACTCCCGAATACCGGAGGAACACTTAGTGTGCTATCAAACATCACAATGTAACTGGGTGATTAAAAAGATGTTGTACAGGTGTCCCCGATGGTCTTTGTTGAGTTGGCATAGATTGAGATTAGGATTTGTCACTCCGATTGTCGGAGAGGTATCTCTGGGCCCTCTCAGTAATGCACATCACCATAAGCCTTGCAAGAAATGTGCCTAATGAGTTAGTTGCAGGATGTTGCATTACAGAATGAGTGAAGAGACTTGCCGGTGACGAGATTGAACTAGGTATGATGATACCGACGATCGAATCTCGGGCAAGTAACATACCGCTGACAAAGGGAACAACGTATGTTGTTATGCGGTTTGACCGATAAAGATCTTCGTAGAATATATAGGAACCAATATGAGCATACAGGTTCCGCTATTGGTTATTGACCGGAGATGAGTCTCGGTCATGTCTACATAGTTCTCGAACCCATAGGGTCCGCACGCTTAACGTTCGATGACGATATGTATTGTGAGTTATGTGATTTGATGTACCGAAGGTTGTTCAGGGTCTCGGATGTGATCACGGACATGACGAGGAGTCTCAAAATGATCGAGACATGAAGATTGATATATTGCAAGGTTATGTTTGGACACCGAAAAGGTTTCAGATAGGTTCAGACATTTTTCGGAGTACCGGGGGGTTACCGGAACCCCCTGGGGGGTTAATGGGACTTCATGAGCTTTAGTGGAAGAGAGAGGAGGCGGAAAATAGGAGGGGCGCCCCCCCAGCCCAGTACGAATTGGGGAGGGGGGCCAGCCCCCTTTCCTTCCCCCTCCTAGTTGGACTAGGAAAGGGGGTACCTACTCCTAGTAGGAGTTGGATTCCCCCCTTGGGGAGCGCCCTATGAGGACGGCCGGGCCCCTCCTCCACTCCTTTATATACGTGGGAGGGGGCACCCCATAGACACACAAGTTGATTTCTTAGCCGTGTGCGGTGCCCCCTCCATAGATTTCCACCTCGGTCATATTGTCGTAGTGCTTAGGCGAAGCCCTGCGTCGGTAACTTCATCATCACCGTCAACACGCCGTCATGCTGACCAAACTCTCCCTCAGGTGGATCTAGAGTTCGAGGGACGTCACTGAGATGAACGTGTGCAGATCGCGGAGGTGCCGTGCGTTCGGTACTTGGATCGGTTGGATCGCGAAGACGTTCGATTACATCAACCGCATTACTAAGCGCTTCCGCTTTCGGTCTACGAGGGAACGTAGACACACTCCCCCCTCTCGTTGCTATGCATCTCCTAGATAGATCTTGCGTGATCATAGGATTTTTTTTTGAAATACTGCATTCCCCAACACCTCTGGTATTCGGGAGTTGCATAATCTCATAATCTGAGGAACATGTATAAGTCATGAAGGAAGCAACCACAGAAAAACTAAACGATCATTATGCTAAGCTAACAGATGGGTCTTGTCCATCACATCATTCTCTAATGATGTGATCCCGTTCATCAAATGACAACACATGTCTATGGCTAGGAAACTTAACCAGCTTTGATTTAACGAGCTAGTCAAGTAGAAGCATACTAGGGACACTCTATTTGTCTATGTATCCACACATGTACTAAGTTTCCGGTTAATACAATTCTAGAATGAATACTAAACATTTATAATGATAGAAGGAAATATAAATAATAACTTTATTATTACCTCTACAACATATTTCCTTCATGGTTGTGGTTTCCTGACCATGGACATTGGATGTCGTTGAGAACGGGATCACATCATTAGGAGAATGATGTGATTGACAAGACCCAATCCTAAGCATAACACAAGATCGTGTACTTCGTTTGCTAGAGATTTTCTAATGTCAAGTATCATTTCCTTCGACCATGAGACTGTGCAACTCCCGGATACTGTAGGAATGCTTTGGGTGTATCAAACGTCACAACATAACTGGGTGGCTATAAAGTAACGCTACAAGTATCTCCGAAAGTGTCTGTTGGGTTGGCACGAAGCGAGACTGGGATTTGTCACTCCGTATCACGAAGAGGTATCTCTGGGACCACTCGGTAATGCATCATTATAACGAGCTCAGTGTGACTAAGGAGTTAGCCATGGGATCATGCGTTATGGAACGAGTAAAGAGACTTGCCAGTAACGAGATTGAACGTGGTATGGGGATACCGACGATCGAATCTCGGACACGTAATATACCGATGGACAAAGGGAATTGTAGATTGATTGAATCCCCGACATCATGGTTCATCCGATGAGATCGTCGTGGAACATGTGGGAGCCAACATGGTGTTGAGGAACGTAGTATTTCAAAAAATTTGCCTACGATCACGCAAAATATATCTAGGAGAAGCATAGCAACGAGCGGGGAGAGTGTGTCCACGTACCCTCGTAGACCGAAAGCGGAAGCGTTTAGGAACGCAGTTGATGTAGTCGAACATCTTCGCGATCCAACCTATCCAAGTACCAACGTACGGTACCTCCGCGATCTGCACACGTTCAGCTCGGCGACATCCCTCAAACTCTTGATCCAGTTGAGGCCGAGGGAGAGTTCCGTCTGCACGAGGGCGTGGTGACGGTGATGATGAAGTTACCCGCGCAGGGCTTCGCCAAAGCACTACGACGATATGAACGAGGTGTGTAACTGTGGAGGGGGCACCTCACACGGCTAAAAGATCAACTTGTGTGTCTTTCGGGTGCCCCTGCCTCCATATATAAAGGAGGGAGAGGGCGAGGCATCCGGCCCTAGGGGGGCGCGCCAAGGTGTGGAGTCCTACTAGGACTCCCTAGTCCTAGTAGGATTTCACCTCCCACACGGAGTAGGAAAGGGGGAAGGGAGAATGAGAAGGAAAGGGGGCCGGCCCCCTTATCCTAGTCCTAATCGGCCTCCTGCCCAAGGGGGGGTGCACCAGCCCCTTGTGGGCTGGTGTGCTTCCCTCTTATGGCCCATAAGGCCCATAACTTCTCCCGGGGGGTTTCGGTAACCTCCTGGTGCTCTAGAAAAATGCCTGAACCACTCGGAACCATTCCCATGTCCAAATGGAACCTTCCAATATATGAATCTTTACCTCTCAACCATTTCGAGACTCCGAACAAACTTCGGTACATCAAGTCACATAACTCATAATACAAAAAGTCATCGAACGTTAAGCGTGCGGACCCTACGAGTTCGAGAACTATGTAGACATGACCGAGACACATCTCTGGTCAATAACCAATAGCAGAACTTGGATGCTCATATTGGTTCCTACATATTCTAAGAATATCTTTATCGGTTAAACCGCATAAGAACATACGTTGTTCCCTTTGTCATCGGTATGTTACTTGCCCGAGATTCGATCATCGGTATCATCATACCTAGTTCAATCTCGTTATTGGCAAGTCTCTTTACTCGTTCCGTAATGCCTCATCCCGTGACTAACTCATTATTCACATTGCTTGCAAGGCTCATAGTGATGTGCATTACCGAGAGGGCCCAGAGATACCTCTCTGATACACGGAGTGACAAATCCTAATCTCGATCTATGCCAACTCAACAAACACCATCGGAGACACCTCTAGAGCATCTTTATAATCACCCAGTTACGTTGTGACGTTTGATAGCACACAAGGTGTTCCTTCGGTATTCGGAAGTTGCAAAATCTCATAGTCCAAGGAACATGTATAAGTCATGAAGAAAGCAATAGCAATATACTAAACGATCATAGTGCTAAGCTAACAGATGGGACTTGTCTGTGATCCCGTTCATCAAATGACAACACATGTCTATGGCTAGGAAACTTAACCAACTTTGATTAACGAGCTAGTCAAGTAGAGGCATACTAGGGATACTTTGTTTGTCTATGTATTCAGACATGTACTAAGTTTCTGGTTAATAAAATTCTAGTATGAATAATAAACATTTATCATGATATAAGGAAATATAAATAAAAACTTTATTATTGCCTCTAGGGCATATTTCCTTCAGTCTCCCACTTGCACTAGAGTCAATAATCTAGTTCACATCGTCATGTGATTTCACACCAATAGTTCACATCTTCATGTGAGTAATACCCAAAGGGTTTACTAGAGTCAATAATCTAGTTCACATCGCTATGTGATTAACACCCAAAGATTGATCATGTTTTTCTTGTGAGAGAAGTTTAGTCTATGGGTCTACAAACTTCAGATCCGTATGTATTTTGCAAATTTGTATGTCTACAATACTCTGCACGGAGCTACTCTAGCTAATTGCTTCCACTTTCAATATGTATCTAGATCGAGACTTAAAGTCATCTAGATCGATGTCAAAAGCTTGCATCGGTAACTCTTTACGACAAACTCTTTTATCACCTCCATAAATGAGAAATATTTCCTTAGTCATCTGAGGATAATTTTGACCGCTATCCAGTGATCTACTCCTAGATCACTATTGTACTCCCTTGCCAAAATCATGTTAAGGTATACAATAGGTCAGGTACACAACATAGCATACTTTATAGAACCTATGACTGAGGCATAGGGAATGACTTTTCATTCTCTTTCTATTTTCTGTCGTGGTCGTTTTTTGAGTCTTTACTCAACTTCACACCTTGCAACACAAGCAAGAACTCCTTATTTGACTGATCCATTTTGATCTCCTTCAAAATCTTGTCAAGATATGTGTCCGTGTCAAAACCGGCGGATCTTGGGTAGGGGGTTCTGAACTGTGCGTCTAGGATCGATGGTAACAGGAGACAGGGGACACAATGTTTTACCCAAGTTCCGGCCCTCTCTATGGAGGTAATACCCTACGTCCTGCTTGATTGATCTTGATGAGTATGAGTATTACAAGAGTTGATCTACCATGAGATCGTAATGACTAAACCCTAAAAGTCTAGCCTGGCTATGATTATGGGGATTCGGCCTATCTACGGACCTAGCCCTCCGGTTTATATAGACACGGGTGGGATCTAGGGTTACACAAGGTCGGTTACAGAGAAAGGAATCTTCATAGTTGGTCGCCAAGCTTGCCTTCCACGCTCAGGAGAGTCCTATCCGGACACGGGTAGAGTCTTCGTATCTTCACGGCCCATTAGTCCGGCCCATATCCAATAGGTCGGACGCCCGAGGACACCTTAGTCCAGGACTCCCTTATAGCTGTTGAACCAGGCTTCAATGACGAGGTATCCGGCGCGCAGATTGTCTTCGGCATTGCAAGGCGGGTTCCCCTCTCCGAATACTCCAAGATAGTCTTCGTATAAAACGAATGTGTCCGGATCTGCAGCACGGGTACCACACACAACTGCAAAGCATATAATATTTCACAAGTCTCATCTGCTGACAAATTTTTGCAAGATGACGTCACGTCCGTTCGGTCACTATATCGAACCATTTTTATCCTCCGTTTCACGCTTCGAGATGCGGTTTCCATTGGCATGTCTTGTTGAAAGTGCAACTATCCCTAGGTGGTTTTGCTAATTCATAACAACATATAGCTCATTGAGCTAATGCTATTCCAAGATGATTATTTCAGGAAAGCTCAATGATTGGCATGGCATGGATGTGAAAGTGGAACTCTCAAAATGCTAAGGACAAAGGATTGGCTCAAGCTCAAAAGCTCAAGACTCTTCATTTTATATTTTAGTGATCCAAGATCACATTGAGTCTTTAGGAAAAGCCAATACTATCAAGGAGGGATGAGGTGTTGCTTAATGAGCCTCTTGCTTCATGTGCTTAGTGATATGCTCCAAAAACCCTCAACTACTTTCCCATATCCACATATGACCAAAACCCTAAGCCAAACTCGGTCCTACCGATTCTTCCTATCCGGCGCCACCGAGTTTCACTTGTCATAAGCCACTGCCAAACCCTAGCAATTCGGTTCTACCGATAGGGATCTTGGTCTCACTGAGATGGGATTGCAAACTCTCTGTTTCCCTTTCGTAACTTTTTGGTCTCACCGAAAGAGCAAATCGGTCCCACCGAGATTGCAATGTAAATTCAGTGTTTCCCCTTTGTAACTTTTCGGTCTCACCGAAAGAGCAAATCGGTCCCACCGAGTTTGCCTGACCAACTCTCTGGTTAGCTAATTACCAAATTCGGTCTCACCGAGTTTGTGTAATCGGTCTCACCGAGATTATGTTATGCCAAAACAATAACCATATGGTCCTACCGAGTTGCATGTCAGTCCCACCGAAAATCTCTAACGATCACTAGGTTTACATTTTCGGTCCAACCGAGTTTGTTGATTCGGTCCCACCGAGATTGGAAAACTGTGTGTAACGGTTGGATTTTGTGTGGAGGCTATATATACCCCTCCACCTCCTCTTCATTCGAAGTGAGAGCCATCAGAACACATACACAATTCCAACTCATATGTTCTGAGAGAGAACCACCTACTCATGTGTTGAGACCAAGATATTCCATTCCTACCATATGAATCTTGATCTCTAGCCTTCCCCAAGTTGCTTTCCACTCAAATCTTCTTTCCACAAAATCCAAATCCTATGAGAGAGAGTTGAGTGTTGGGGAGACTATCATTTGAAGCACAAGAGCAAGGAGTTCATTACCTACACACCATTTGTTACTTCTTGGAGAGTGGTGTCTCCTAGATTGGCTAGGTGTCACTTGGGAGCCTCCGACAAGATTGTGGAGTTGAACCAAGGAGTTTGTAAGGGCAAGGAGATCGCCTACTTCGTGAAGATCTACCGCTAGTGAGGCAAGTCCTGTGTGGGCGATGGCCATGGTGGGATAGACATGGGATAGACAAGGTTGCTTCTTCGTGGACCCTTTGTGGGTGGTTGCTTCTTCGTGGACCCTTCGTGGGTGGAGCCTTTGTGGACTCGCGCAAACCGTTACCCTTTGTGGGTGGACGCCCTCCGTGGACTCCGCCCGTTACTTCGTGGGTTTGAAGTCTCCATCAACGCGTGGATGTAGGATAGCACCACCTATCCGAACCACGGGAAAAACATCCGTGTCTCCAATTGCGTTTGAATTCTCCAAACCCTTCCCTTTACATTCTTGCAAGTTGCATGCTTTACTTTCCGCTGCCAATATACTCTTTGCATGCATGCTTGAATTGTGTGATGATTGCTTGACTTGTCCTAAAATAGCTAAAATCTTCCAAGAACTAAAATTGGGAAAAGGTTAAGTTTTTATTTGGTCAAGTAGTCTAATCACCCCCCCTCTAGACATACTTTCGATCCTACACTTGTCAAAGCAGAGATCGTGTCCCCTTATTGCAGGATTTTCATCAATGCGGGCGTGGGTAACCCAACCATGTCGTTTACACAACCCTTGGGAATAGGTGAGTTTTAGGACGAGTGGGGAGGCGTTCGATATTCACTGCCTTTATAAGGGGATAAGGATCCCCTTTCTTCTCCCATGCCTTCTCTATTCCTCTGCCCTTCCACTCTTGAGCTCCGGCGCCCAAGGTCTCATCTTCTTCCCACTCGAGCAAGCAGTCAACCATGTCTGGATCTGGAGGTCAAGGCAAGTGGATGGTCTCCTCCGTCAAGGAGAAGGACATTACTGAGCTTCGGGCGGCCGGGTACCTGGTGAAGGAAATCGCCCACCGTCTTCCAGCCCAGGGGCAAGTCGTCCCCACACTGAAGCCCAATGAGAGGGTGGTATTCATTCCTCATTTCCTCCACGGGCTAGGGTTTCCACTCCACCCTTTCGTCCGTGGGCTGATGTACTATTACGGGATAGACTTCCATGATCTATCCCCGAACTCTTTCCTCAACATCTCAGCGTTCATCGTCGTGTGTGAGGCCTTCCTCCGCATTCAACCCCACTTCGGGCTATGGCTCAAGGTCTTCAACGTGAAGTCGAAGGTGGTGGATGGCCAGCATGCGGAGTGCGGAGGCGCCATGGTGAGTAAGATGACCAATGTCTCCTGGCCGAAAGGCACTTTCGTGGAGGCTGTCAAGGAATGGCAGAAACTGTGGTTCTACATCACAGAACCCCACGAGGCCACGTGGTCCGCGGCTGCCAAATTCAACCCCGGTGATCCGATGCGACTCACCTCCTGGGTTGAGAAGATCCCGAATTGAGCTTCATCAGACGAGCTGATAGCACTGCAGATGTGTATTCAAAGTATGGTGGATAAAGACGTCAAGCTCGTCGACGTAATCCAAGTGATGCTGGTTCGCCGGATCCTCCCCTGCCAAAGCCGAAAACGCCCCCTTTGGGAGTTCAATCCGAAGAGGCACCAGACCCTGGAGGGGCTTTTCAAAACAACTCACGAAGATGCCTAGAAGATGCTCTTGAAGGGCAACGAGATACTGCCAGCCACAAATTCGGACCGCGGGCACGACATTAACCACCCCGCCAGCGAGGTAAGTTTTCAACGCATCCTCTACTTGTTTGTTTCAAGGAGGATATCTGAACTTTTATTGTCATTGCTTCTTCAGGAATGGATGGAGAGGGCGAAGCGAATTCAGTGTCCGGTTCCGCTACCTGAGGAACCAGTCATCCCGCGTCTAGCGAAGATGCTGGTACCGGTGCCCTATAAGGCGCCGGAGAAGAAGGCCAAGGCCAATGAGGTCTGGAGCGGCCCCCGTCGCAAGGTCACTTCAGACGTGATGTCCGGAGACAAGACCGGTTCCTCCACCGCCGAAGACGATGACGAAGAGGAGGAGGAGGAGAGCGACTCTCCCCCTGATGGGGGGAGAAATAAGAGGGCGGCCTCCACAAATCTGGAGGTGGAGGGGCCCAAGAGGGGGAAATGCCCCCTTGTGGATAACTTCGCATGGGACGTCGACAGCAGCCTGGAGCGAAACCCCCGGACTAAGCCCCTGGCAGCATCATGAGTACTAAGAACCCTCACTCGTTTATTTATCCGGCCTCTTCATTCTATGGCATTAATATGGTTAATCGTGTAGCAGTCCGGCCCATGACAGCCCCCAGCGATCCTCGTCAAGAGGCTCGTTGCATTCAAAGGCAATGGCTAGTGAGACACCACCGGCCGCTCACTCTCCCAAGGCCAAGGGAGACGAGGAGGTACTATCCCAAAGGACCTTCCCAGGCAAGGGAGAGGTTCAGGAGGCCATCGTGGTGGCGCCGGGAGGCAAGACCTCGGCTTCCGGACACATGGGGGAGTAGATCCCCATGGCGCCTAGGGGCCTCGATCAGTTCGGCCCCCAGCCGAATACGATTCCGGAGACCCATGCGGCTTCGGAATCCGGCGAGCAATCTCCTTCAAAAGAAGGGGTGTGCCTGTCCCACCGGTGACCTCTGTCCAACCAGAGGCACCGGATAATCTACTGAAAGCGCTACGAGGCGCTTCCATTGTGGAAGAGCGCCGTATCCTTATGGGTACGGTGATTGAGAAGGTTCAGTCCGTCAAGAGCGGACTGACCGAAGCCTGCAGCAGCCTGCCGACAGGTTTTGAGGTATGCGGCGTTTAACCGAAAAAATCCCAATATAGATAGTAGCCCCTGAGACACTGTCCGGTGTTTGGAAAGAAAAGCCGGACAGAGGATCAATGAAATTTCACAGGAAACTAACTAAAATGTGGTTGATGTGAATAAGCAGGCTTCGCTGCTGGCCGCGACCTCTCACACTGCCGAAGTCTTTGGACTAAAGCAGAGAGTGGAGCGGGCTGAGGAGGAGCTCGGCCAAGCGAGGAAGCAGCTGGACGACCAGCAAGGTATGCAATGGATCGCTATATATTCGGAAAAAGTAAATGATGTATATTGACCGTAGTGTCATTATATGTATAGGGGCGATGACCGAGGTCGAGGCCTTGAAAAATGCCATGGCCGAAGCCGAGGGGAAAGTTGTTAAGGAGTAGGCCGCTCGTAAGAAGCTTAAGGCCCGGCTGAACGAGGTCCAGCAAGAGCTCCAGGATGCGGTGAAGAGGTACGAGGCCCTGGAGGGCGATGTTTCGGCTCGAGAGACCGAACTCTCCAAGGCTCGTCAAAGAACGGAAGCGGCCCGGGTTGAAGCCCAGGGTGCTCTCCAATAGATCCAGGAGGCTAGGAAGATCGCGGCGGGTAAGGCGTTTAGTATGCAAAGCAAGTATATGAAGAAGAAGTATTTCTTACTAACCTGGATTCGGAGTTCTCCAGGAGCCTTCGCAGATCTGCCGCGCAGTGTATCCGACGCCGCGGAGTTCTTCCGAGCCGAGGAAGGGAGCTCCATGGAGAAATTGTTCTGGTCGCAGTACCTTGCACCAGAGCATCTCGTGCCCTTCACCGATCAGCTAAAACAGTTGGTGGAGCTGCATAGGGTGGCCGAACTAGCCATGAAGGATTTGATAATCCGGCTATGGCCTGCCGAAGCTATACCCGACAGCTACTTCGGGCTTGTGAAGCGGCTGGTGAACGCTTGTCCTCGGCTAGACGCCGTCAAGCGATCAGCATGTATTAAAGGTGCGCGCATGGCCTTCGCCCGCTGCAAGATGTGGTGGGTGAAGATGGACGCTGTCGAGCTGACCAAGGGGCCGCCAGAGGGCAAGGAGCACCACACACCCGAGCGCTATTTTGCAGATGTCCTAGAGGGGTCCCGTATTGTGGTGACGCAATGTGCACAGGACATTATCTTTGCATGAATGTATTCAAGTTCCTTCTACCTTGTATGATATAACAAAGTGGGTTTGTAATATAATGCTTGTTATGTTTTTAAATTTTACCTCCTGTGCGGCCGTGTTGTATTTAATCTGAGGGTTAACCAGTCGTCAGCTTCTGCCCCCACGTAGGTAGTACGGAGGTGTTCAGGATGGAATTTAACATTCTTGATCCAATTATATAGTCCTTAAAGGAGTTGTTTAGCGCAACGAACCACGCAATCAGACTATGCGGCTTTAACGCCCTCACTTAGCCATAGGAGTTTGACAATAAAAACATGGGTGCGGCCCCTAGTATCCGAACCAGAGTGCTATAAGCGTCTAATCGGGAAGTACCGATCCTTCATGTAATGCGGAAGAAATCTCCAACGATTTGCAACCTCCGAAGAGCTGACCGGATCTCGCTGCATCATGGTAGTCAGTTTTTGGCTTTCTCTACTGAGGTGCTCCTTTGGATAAACCAAGGCACAATCACCATAGTTCTCCCTTTACTACCTTAGCCGATATAGCAGAACGTAAGGTAGCAAGCACAGGAGCCGGGCAACCCAACTATTGACCAAAGACATGATTCAGAGACAATGCATATAGTGCTAAATTCGGGGTGCCGAACTATACTTATAAATAGTGTTCAGACTTTTGTTGCCGTAGTGTGGGGTGTTGTGAAGCCCCTGGCAAACATCAAATGTACCAAAGTGTATGGGTGCTACCTAATACCCACAGGGGAGAAACAGAAGAAGAAAAAGAAAGAAAACAGAAAGGGTGCAAAGGTGATAAGCTGGGTCCTTAAAGCTCCAGCCACGAACTGTTTTCATTGTAATTTGATTAATACGTCGAGGTGCATTGAATACAAGTAGTGCGATAAGCAACAGGCTATTTAACATGCCAAAAACCAAGGGAGAGTTGTATGTGGGTCCTGAAAAATAGGTAGAGTGATTGTTAACGAAACCACCTTAAAAATCCCCCGTACGTCTGCGTTTCTCGCCGTCATGGTGTGTTTATCCTTCAAGAGGACTGGTGATCAGGCCATCAGATGGGGCCTGCGGGATTGAAAACTGAAAAGGAAACAAATAAGAGTGAAAGTATGTGTGTATCCGGTGTCGGTTGAGCCGTACTATGGATCACAAACTAGCTATGCCTCCGTCGATGCCCATGAAATTTTGAGTGTGTAGTTATGTACGCGTGGTGCAAATGCCACTACTTGACCAGGGCTGAGACGGAGGCCGAATTACTAGTCTAGCTCCCGACGAGCCAAGTTGTCCTGCCGCAGGGTAGTTCGGACGCTCTTGATGGTGTCCGTGGGCTCGGCAGCCGAATCAAGGTTCTGCTTGAGAAGGCCGCTCTGTACTTCTGCTGCTAAGGCATCTGTGTGCTCCTCTGTACGGAGGGGGCGTTCCGTATTTCCATTAACTGTTATGACGCCACGTGGATCGGGCATCTTGAGTTTGAGATAAGCATAGTGTGGCACTGCGTTGAATCAGGCGAATGTGGTCCGTCCGAGCAGTGTGTGATAGCCGCTGCAAAAGGGGACTATGTCAAAGATTAACTCCTCGCTTCGGAAGTTGTCCGGAGATCCAAAGACAACCTCGAGCGTGATTGAGCCCGTACAACGGGCCTCTACACTTGGTATGACTCCTTTGAAGGTAGTCTTTGTGGGCTTGATCCGCGATGGGTTAATGCCCATTTTGCGCATTGTATCCTGATAGAGCAAGTTGCGGCTACTGACACTGTCCATCAGGACTCGCGTTAGGTGGAACCCATCAATTATTGGGTCCAGGACTAGTGCAGCTGAACCGCCATGACGGATACTGGTCGGATGATCCTGACGATCAAAAGTGAACGGGCATGACGACCATGGATTAAATTTTGGCGCGACTGGCTCTATCGCGTAGACATCCCTGAGCGCGCGCTTGCGCTCCCTCTTGGGGATGTGGGTAGCGTATATCCTGTTTACCGTTTTGACCTGAGGAGGGAACTTCTTCTGTCCCCCTGTGTTCGGCGGCCGGGGCTCCTCATCGTCGTCTTCGCTTTGTGATCCCTTATCCTTATTTTCGGCATTTAACTTGTCGGCCTATTTAAAAACCCAGCAATCTCTATTGGTATGATTGGGTGGTTTGTCTAGAGTGCCATGAATCTGGCACCGACGATCAAGTATGCGGTCTAGGCTATATGGGCCCAAATTGTTCTTTTTGAACGGCTTCTTCCACTGACCAGGATTAGAGCCACTGAATCCGGCATTGACAGCCGTATCCTCGGTGTTGTCATTGTTATTTCGATGCTTATACCTGTTGCGTCGAGACTTGTCGTTGCTATTTTTAGCTTCAGGGGTGCCGGTGTCGCTTGCATTGTTTTTGCTATGGGCCAGCCAACTATCCTCGCCCGCGCAAAAGCGGGTCATGAGTACCGCGAGGGCCGCCATGGACTTTGGCTTCTCTTGGACAAGGTGGCTGGCGAGCCATTCATCGCGGATGTTGTGTTTAAAGACCACTAGGGCTTCGGCATCCGGACAGTCGACTATCTGGTTCTTTTTAGTTAGGAACCTGGTCCAGAATTTCCTGGCGGACTCTCCGGGCTGTTGAACTATATGGCTTAAGTCATCGGCGTCCGGGGGTCGAACATATGTACCTTGGAAGTTATCAAGGAAGGCTTCTTCCAAGTCCTCCCAGCTACCGATGGAGTTTTCGGGCAGGCTGTTCAACCAGTGTCGTGCTAGTACTTTGAGTTTTAGGGGGAGGTATTTAATGGCATGAAGGTCGTCATCGCCGCGGGCCATATGAATGTGGAGAATGAAGTCTTCGATCCATACCGCAGGGTCTGTGGTGCCATCATATGATTCTATATTCACGGGTTTGAACCCTTCTGGGAATTCATGTTCCATGACTTCGTCGGTGAAGCAATGAGGGTGTGCGGCGCCTCTGTATCGGGCTGTATCGCAACATAGCTCTGATGGAGTCCATCTGCGGCTTTCGGCCGCGCAGGACTAGTTTGTCACGTTTGAAAAGATGGCCGTCGTCGCGTGTCGGGGCACGTCCTCGCGATCCGTAGATCGATCTGGTATGTCCTGCTTTATTGTTCAGGTCATGTCGAAGGTCATATGTATGACCGTGAGCTAATTTACCTCTGCCTTTGCGATGAGGTGGGCCGGGCTGGTGTTCGGCTTGAGTTGCCGCTTTGTCCCGACCACGTGGTGGTCGGTCAGCCGCATTGCGCGATGGTGGTATGTGTTCCAGTGCCATGTCGTCGAACTAAGGTAGTAATTTGTGCTTCGGGTAGCTTTTGGCCGGGCGCTTGAGGCCATATTCTTCGGCTGCTAGGACGTCGGTCCATTTATCATTGAGCAGATCCTGGTCAGCTTGAAGCTGCTGCTGCTTCTTTTTCAGGCTCCTTGCAGTGGCTATTAGCTGGCGCTTGAAGCGCTCCTGCTCAAGAGGTTCCTCAGGCACGATGAAATCCTCGGTGCCGAGGCTCGCCTCATCCTCGGAGAGCGGAAGATAATTACTGTCCTCTGAGTCCTTGTGCGTGGCCTGTTTACTAGGGCTAACCTGCCAATCTTCCCGTTCATCCTGTTCGGTAGCTGCGTCAATGGGGTCTTCATTGTCTTCGGCACCTTCCGGAGTGTTATCTTCTCCTGTGCTGGTGTTGCTATCTTTACTGCGGCGTGACTTAGAGCGGCGCTGCTGACGCCGGTGTTTTGATTGTATCTCAGGAGGTTTATCCTCAACTGGATCTTCTTTGTCATCGCCGCTGTTCTCCTTTGGTGCATCCACCATGTATACATCGTACGAGTAAGTGGCCGTCCAGCGTCCGGTGAATGGAGGGTCCTGGGCATCTTCTTCTCCGGCATCATCGTCCATACCGTCGATGTCGTCGGAGCCGTAATCGAGCATGTCAGTTAAGTCTTCGACAGTGGCTATAAAGTGGGTGGCTGGTGGGGAGCGAAATTCCCTTTCATCAGCGTCTTGTTCGAACCGGATATAGTTTGGCTGTGAATCCCCCGCTAAGGATAGATTTTTTAATGAATTTGGCACATCGCCCAAGGGTGAGTGCTGGAAGATGTCCGCGACGCTGAATTCAGCGATCGATAACCGATCCTGCTCGACATGCGCGGACGCGCATAGTTCGGAATTTATTACCGGAAACGAGTGCGTAGCTCCGGAGATACTAATGTTAGTTAAAGTTAAATCTATGTGCGGCTCCAACGCCGGCCTCCATGGTGGGGTTGAGCTTCCTATCCTCGGATTGCGCGACCTACTCCGGATCTAAGGCCAGAGCAGTTTCTGGTGCGATTTCCTGGGTATGGCCCGATGAGAGATCTACGTCATGTTCATCGTGGTGGCTGGGAGTGGCTGCCGCGGTCTCGAATCCGTTGAAGATCAAGTCTCCGCAGACATCCGCGACGTTGTTCAAGCTCCCGAATCTGACCTGACGGCCAGGGGCGTAGCTATCGATCTGCTCTAGATGGCTAAGCGAGTTGGCCCGCAGTGCGAAGCCGCCGAACACAAAGATCTGTTCGGGGAGGAAGACCTCCTCTTGGACAGCATCGTTGCAGATGATTGAAGGATCCATCAAACCTTTTGAGGACTGCACAGTGGAACTCTCAATGAAAGCACCAATGTCGGTGTTAAAACAGGCAGATCTCGGGTAGGGGGTCCCGAACTGTGCGTCTAGGATCGATAGTAACAAGAGACAGGGGACACAATGTTTTACCTAGGTTAGGGCCCTCTCTATGGAGGTAATACCCTACATCCTGCTTGATTGATCTTGATGAGTATGAGTATTACAAGAGTTGATCTACCACGAGATCATAATGACTAAACCCTAAAAGTCTAGCCTGGCTATGATTATGGGGATTCGGCCTATCTACGGACCTAGCCCTTCGGTTTATATGGACATGGGAGGGATCTAGGGTTACACAAGGTCGGTTACAGAGAAAGGAATCTTCATAGTTGGTCGCCAAGCTTGCCTTCCACGCCCAGGAGAGTCCTATCCGGACACTGGTAGAGTCTTCGGTCTTCGTATCTTCACGGCCCATCAGTTCGGCCCATATCCAATAGGTCGGACGCTCGAGGACCCCTTAGTCCAGGACTTCCTCAGTTTGTACTCATTGAAAAAACTTATCAAGCGTCTTGATCTATATCTATAGATCTTGATGCTCAATATGTAAGCAGCTTTACCAAGGTCTTTCTTTGAAAAACTCCTTTCAAACACTCCTTTATGCTTTCCAGAAAATTCTACTTCATTTCCGATCAACAAATATGTCATTCCATATACTTATCAGAAAGGTTGTAGTGCTCCCAATCACTTTCTCGTAAATACAGGCTTCACCGCAAGTCTGTATAAAACTATATGCCTTGATCAAGTCATCAAAGCCTATATTCCAACTCCAAGATGCTTGCACCAGTCGACAGATGGATCGCTGGAGCTTGCACACTTTGTTATCATCTTTAGGATTGACAAAACCTTCTGGTTGCATCATATACAACTTTTCTTTAATAAATCCATTAAGGAATGTAGTTTTGATATCCATTTGCTAGATTTCATAAAATGCGGCAACTGCTAACATGATTCGGATAGACTTTTAAGCATCGATATGAGTGAGAAAATCTCATCGTAGTCAACACCTTGAACTTGTCGAAAACCTTTTGCGACAATTCGAGCTTTGTAGATAGTAACACTACTATCAGCGTCCGTCTTCCTCTTGAAGATCCATTTATTCTGAATGACTCACCGATCATCGGGCAAGTCAATCAAAGTCCATACTTTGTTCTCGTACATGAATCCCATCTCAGATTTCATGGCCTTAAGCCATTTCGCGGAATCTGGGCTCATAATCACTTCCTCATAGTTCGTAGGTTCGTCGCGGTCTAGTAACATGACTTCCAGAACAGGATTACCGTATCACTCTGGTGTGCAACGTACTCTGGTTGACCTACGAGGTTCGGTAGTAACTTGATCTGAAGCTTCATGATCATCATCACTAACTTCCTCACTAATTGGTGTAGGCATCATTGGAACTGATTTCTGTGATAAACGACTTTCCAATTCGGGAGAAGGTACAATTACCTCAACAAGTTTACTTTCCTCCCACTCAGTTCTTTCGAGAGAAACTCCTTCTCTAGAAAGGATCCACTCTTAGCAACAAAGATCTTGCCTTCGGATCTGTGATAGAAGGTGTACCCAACAGTTTCTTTTGGGTATCCTATGAAGACACACTTCTTCGATTTGGGTTTGAGCTTACCAGGCTGAAACTTTTTCACATAAGCATCGCAACCCCAGACTTTAAGAAACGACAGCTAAGGTTTCTTGCTAAACCACAGTTCATACGGTGTCATCTCAACGGATTTTTAGACGGTGACCTATTTAACGTGAATGCAATTGTCTCTAATGCATAACCCCAAAACGATAGTGGTAATCGGTAAGAGACATCATAGGTCGCACCATATCTAATAAAGTACAGTTAAGACGTTCGGACACACCATTACGCTGTGGTGTTCCAGGTGGCGTGAGTTGCGAAACTATTCAACATTGTTTCAACTGAAGGCCAAACTCGTAACTCAAATATTTCGTCTCCGCGATCAAATCATAAAAACTTTATTTTCTTGTTACGATGATTCTCCGCTTCACTATGAAATTCTATGAACTTTTCAAACGTTTCAGACTTGTGTTTTATTAAGTATGTATACTCATATCTGCTCAAATCATCTCCGAAGGTCAGAAAATAACGATACCCACCGCAAGCCTTAACACTCATTGGATCGCATACATCAGTATGTATTATTTCTAATAAATCTGTTGCTCGCTCCATTGTTCCGGAGAACGGTGTCTTAGTCATCTTGCCCATGAGGCATGGTTCCCAAGCATCAAGTGATTCATAATCGAGTGATTCCAAAAGCCCATCAGCACGGAGTTTCTTCATGCGCTTTACACCAATATGACCTAAACGGCAGTGCCACTAGTATTTTGCACTATCATTATCAACTTTGCATCTTTTGACATCAATATCATGAATATGTGTATCACTATGATCGAGATTCAATAAACCATTCACCTTGGGTGTATGACCACAGAAGGTTTTATTCATGTAAACAGAATAGCAATTATTCTTTGACTTAAATGAATAAACGTATTTCAATAAACATGATCCAATCATATTATGCTCAACGCAAACACCAAATAACATTTATTTTACGCTCAACACTAATCCCGAAGGTAAAGGGAGTGTGTGATGGTGATCTTATCAACCTTTGGAATCATTTCCAACACACATCGTCACCTCGCCCTCAACTAGTCTCTGTTCATTTCGTAACTCTTGTTTCAAGTTACTAATCATAGCAACTGAACCAGTATCAAATACCCAGGGGCTACTATGAACACTAGTAAAGTACACGTCAATAACATGTATATCATATATACTTTTGTTTACTTTGCCATCCTTCTTATCCGCCAAGTATTTGGGGCAGTTCCGCTTCCAGTGACCATTTCCTTTGCAGTAGAAGCACTCAGTTTGAGGCTGGGTCTAGCTTTGGGCTTCTTCATGGGAGTGGCAACTTTCTTGCCATTCTTCTTGAAGTTCCCTTTCTTTTCCTTGCCCTTTTACTTGAAACTAGTGGTCTTGTCAACCATCAACACATGATGCTTTTCTTGATTTCTACCTTCGCCGATTTCAGCATCGCGAAGAGCTCGGGAATCGTTTTACGTCGTCCCTTGCATATTATAGTTCATAACTAAGTTCCAGTAACTTGGTGATAGTGACTAGAGAATGCTGCCAATCACTATCTTATCTGGAAGATTAACTCCCACTTGATTCAAGCAATTGTAGTACCCAGACAATCTGAGCACATGCTCACTGGTTGAGCTATTCTCCTCCATCTTGTAGGTAAAGTACTGTCAGAGGTCTCATACCTCTCGACACGGGCATGAGTCTGAAATACTAATTTCAACTCTTGGAACATCTTATATGCTCTGTGGCATTCAAAAAGTTTTTGAAGTCCAGGTTCTAAGCCGTAAAGCATGACGCACTAAACTATCAAGTAGTCATCATACCGAGCTGAAGAAAATATGCCCTAGAGGCAATAATAAAGTTGTTATTTATATTTCCTTATATCATGCTAAATGTTTATTACTCATGCTAGAATTGTATTAACCAGAAACATAGTACATGTGTGAATACATAGACAAACAAAGTGTCCCTAGTATGCCTCTACTTGACTAGCTCGTTAATCCAAGATGGTTAAGTTTCCTAGCCATAGGCATGTGTTGTCATTTTATGAACGGGATCACATCATTAGAGAATGATGTGATGGACAAGAGCCATCCGTTAGCTTAGCATAAATGATCGTTTAGTTTTATTGCTATTGCTTTCATCATGACTTATACATGTTCCTATGACTATGAGATTATGCAACTCCTGAATACCGGAGGAACACTTAGTGTGCTATCAAAAGTCACAACGTAATTGGGTGACTATAAAGATGCTCTATAGGTGTCTCCGATGGTGTTTGTTGAGTTGGCATAGATCGAGATTAGAATTTGTCACTCCGTGTATCGGAGAGGTATCTCTAGGCCCTCTCGGTAATGCACATCACTATAAGCCTTGCAAGAAATGTGACTAATGAGTTAGTTACGGGATGTTGCATTACGAAACAAGTAAAGAGACTTGCCGGTAACGAGATTGAACTAGGTATTGAGATACCTGTGACACCCCGTTACGTCCAACAGAGTCAGGCGTAACGGAAGCCGTCACTTCAGAGTTGCGCCAGGATCAGTTAAGGAGAACAGTATCATGTACAAGACGGAGCGGCTGCCATGAGTAGGCAAGCTTTTATTACATAGACACCTCAAGTGTCGACTAAGCCTAAGCGGCCATGACGATAGATCGTCACCCGCCTCTAGTACGAGCCTTTTAGACCAACCATGGAGGGCATCTACTCTTCATAGCCTTGATTGTCGACTTCCTCATAATCATACTCCACTTCAGAATAACCGAAGTCGTCAAGATGACCATCCTCATCATAAGTACCATTCTCTATCGCCTCGGAGTTCTCATAACTCACTTGCTCTGAAAAACAACATAAGTGCAGCTGAGTACATATAAAATACGTACTCCGCAAGTCACCGGGAAAAGTGGATGCATTTTTTTAGAGAAAAAACTTTATCAGCCATGGCTACCACCACCGAGCAATTAACTCAAAATACTATGCAGGTAAAAAAGATTCCCTTAATCCATTTTGTTGAAAACCAAATTTTATTCATAAAATCTACTGGTGACAGAGCGACGTGGGATCTTACATCCTGTGTTAGAGGACAACCCACACGACGCACTTCCAATCCCGGAAGCTGGGAGTGATATCACATCTACTCTGATCAGAGGTGTACTGCTTTGCCCATAGCATCACTTGGTCCAAGTCATCCATGCGCTGCCCGTGCGCACGACTAGACCAAGGAACCAGAACCTTTGACCAGCCCGTACACTACCTCTGCTTTTCCATCTTGCCTTACTAAAGGCCCGCAGGTTGAGACCCCTGATCGGCGGTCCCGCCCTAGGGTGACTGTACCTACCCGGCTACAGCCACCTTCTCACCCATGCAGAGGCAGTTACTTGGCAAGGGTAGTCGGTTCAGCCCGTCCCATTCCAGATCTATGGTCAGTACGGTTTGCGCCGCTTTTGAAGTAAGCGCCAGTTGGTTATGTCCTAATGTGATACCCTATGTAGAGGAGCCCGCCATCCAAGCCGACCCTACATGGGTGGCTTTCACCAACATGAGCTCCCCTACCCATATTTATTTATCTAGTAACCCTACCCGGGTCACAACTACTTAATATAGATACTTCACCTGGTCTGGTCCAACTGCCAAATCAGTGGATCATCTTGATCCAAATTTCATTTTGTTTACGGAAAATATTTATTTATAATTCTTATGTAAAATTTTGGAAATGACCCATAGCCTGGAAAACATTTATCAAGACATGGTCAAGGAAATGACGACTTGCCGGGTAGCGCTCCGACCAACTCAGAACCACCAGAAGTGGGTCCTATGGGTCCGAGATCGACTCCTGATAATTATTTCACAAAGAAGTTTATATTTTCCATAATGAAGATCCAAGCATCAAGCAACACGTCCATACGGTGCAATCCATTTTAATTAAAGAGGTAATGATACGTGCTAGTGTCTAATTAGAAGCAAAATGCATACAGCACATCAACAAGTAGTACGCACGTGCACATCACAAAGAGCAAGCAAGCAAGCTCAAAAGGAAAAACGTGTTTAGCTGGTTGAACCCAACCTCGGCAGAAATATCTTTTTTTATCCAACTAGTTATCTTCCCCAGCTCTCTTCCTCTCTCTCACTGTCACTGGTATGCTCAGCCGAACAGAACCAACTCATCTCTCTCTCCCTAACTACAGAGCCCGCCGCCGCCGGCTCGATCTGCCACTTCCGGCCATCTCCGACGACACCGCGAACACCCACGAAATCCCCTCGACTCCCTCTACCATATTACCCCATTTATTTGATCCGCCGCTGCCAAAATCGTCGCCACCACTCAATCCTAGCGCCGCCTGATCCAGGTCCGGTGGGCTTGCCACCGGCTGCAGCGGCAACGACGTCTCCATGCCTACATCCTCCCCCAGCGCAGCCACACGCACGAGGCGTGCAGCCACGGGCATCGGGTGCGTGCGGCTTCACCGGCGCTGCTCGGTCGCCATGGCTCTACTGCTAACGGTGTGGACTAGCCACATCCTACTGCTACTACTGGTAAGTGCTAATCCTGATTCCTTCTCCATGAAGTGCTCCAAATTTCACAACAAGTGCCTCCTATATGTGAACGTGGGTGTGCATATGTTGTTCATTTTATCCCAGGCCCTACTATTCCCCACTCAGCCATATTGCCTTCTTTCTCTTTGTTTATCTCAAGGCCAAGAAATTAATCAAGAATTAATCTATGGTGTGGTCATGGTATTGCTACTGATTAGATCTAAATGCTGTTCCTAACTAGTGCTACTCATCCTTGAACACCATATAGAAGTAAACAGTGGCAGTGAAACTCCAAAAATAATTACTTGTGAGTAGATTATAAACATCAATCTCTGTGTTTGCTACAGATTGGCAGGGATTAATAATTAGGACAAGGTAGTATACACAGGAAGGTTGATCTTTTGGATACATACATACATACATACATACATGTCTTAGCAAGTTACTAGTACCTAGGATTTGATTATTGGCATGTTATATCTAGTACAAGCCACGGATGTCATTCACAGAAACTTTTACAAGCTTTTGCAATTGATCTAATTAGTTTGACTAACTTGGGTGTTTACGCAAACATTTTGTTCTTTTTACAGTAAGGTAAAGAGATCAAGGTGAATAGATGCTCATGGACTGATTCAAACCGAGGTGGAGATAGATAAGAAATCAAGCAGGAAGGGCTAACACAACAAGGTACTTGATTAGTACCTGGTGGCGCATGTAACCCAAAGATCTTCACCGCAATGAAGGACAACAGTATGGCAGAAGATGAAAAGGCAAGTGGTGGGGGTACTCCAGCGTATGTGTGTGTGAGGTAGAATGGTCCAGTGAAAGGGATGGCTCCTATTTATAGTGGGGTGAATAGCTATGTCGGTTTGAAGACACATTACATCTGGCATGCGTGCGTGGTTTTGCTTTATGTGAAAGAAATGAGACAAGGGTCTATAAAATATATGGAGGTTTGGAGAAGAATTTGTTTTGCATGACTAAATGCTATTTGATGTAATAGCAACGCCGTTGAAATTATCGTTATCTTATTTATTTATTATATTATTTTTTACGGTTTTTACATCCTTTCCCCCTTAGAGAAAATTCCGTCCTCAAAATTTGTTGAGTCGCACCTCGAAAAGGTAAGGATATTTTTCTCGGAGGTCATCTTCTTTTTTCCAAGTTGCTTCATGCACCGGATGATTTCCCCATTGCACCTTGCAATATTTAATTGTTTTACTCTTGAGTTTCTTTTTCTCGGTGTCCAAAATACGACTAGGATGCTCCTCATACGTTAGGTCCTTTCGGAGAGTTAATTCTTCCTCCGAGACTCTCTCAAATGGTGGCTTTACGCTTTTGCGTAATTGGGAAACATGAAATACATCATGAACCCTTTGTAGGTGCGCTGGCAATTCTAATTTGTATGCCACTGTCCCTCTTCTTTTTAAAATCCGATAGGGACCAATATATCGCGGACTTAGTTTTCCTTGTACTCCAAAGCGCTTGACACCTTTAATTGGTGAGACTTTTAAATAAACAAAGTCTCCGGGTTGGTATTGTATATCACATCGTCTCTTGTCCGCATAGCTCTTTTGCCGGCTTTGCGTTGTCTTGAGCCGCTCTCTAATTATACGGACTTTTTCCTCGGTTTCTTGGACCAAGTCGGGTGCTAAGAGTTTCTTTTCTCCGGTTTCCACCCAACATATTGGGGTTCGGCATCTTCGGCCGTATAAGGCTTCAAATGGGGACATACCAATACTAGTTTGGTAGCTATTGTTATACGTGAACTTTGCTAAGGGTAAGTGCTTGCTCCATGAGTCACCAAATTCTAGCACGCAAGCCCTTAGCATATCTTCTATGATTTGGTTCACCCTCTCGACTTGACCGCTAGTCTGGGGGTGGTAAGCGGTACTAAAATCCAATTTTGTTCCTAATGTTTCTTGTAATTTTTCCCAGAACTTGGATGTAAACATAGATCCACGATCTGACACTATTCTGGAAGGTGTTCCATGTAGAGCTACTATCCTGTGGATATATAGCTCAACCAATTTTTCTCTGGAGCAACCCGGGGCTAAAGGGATAAAATGGGCAGCTTTAGTGAGTCGGTCAACTATGACCCATATGATTTCCTCTCGATTTCTTGTCTTGGGCAGTCCGGTGATAAAGTCCATGTGGATTTCCTCCCATTTCCATTGCAGAATTTGGAGAGGTTGCAACAATCCTGGTGGTCGTCGGTGTTCTGCCTTTACTCTCTTACAAGTGTCACACTCGTCCACATACTGAGCAATTTCTCTTTTCATATTTCTCCACCAAAATGTACCTTTGACATCCCGGTACATTTTTGTGCTACCAGGGTGTATGGTGTACGGAGTGTTGTATGCCTCCTGAAGTATTATTTGCTTAATATCAAGGATATTTGGCACACATAATCGGGGTTTATACCAAAGTGACCCGTCTTCTGCTATTCGAAACTCTGATGGTTGACCTTCTTGTATTCTGCGTTTTTCCTCACAAATGAACTCATCTTTGGTTTGGTTTTCCTTGATTTCGTCCAACAAATTGGGTCTGATTGTTAATGTGGTTAGGATTTTCTCACCCGGTTTATGTATGAATTCAATTCCCATCATTCCTAGCTCATGTATCAGATGCTTATCATAGGTTGGGATCTTGACATGATTGCATGAGGTTTTTCGGCTAACGGCGTCTGCCACCACATTAGCCTTTCCTGGGTGGTAGTTAACACTAAGGTCATAGTCCTTAATGAGTTCTAACCACCGTCTTTGTCTCATATTCAACTCCTTTTGCGTGAAGATATACTTGAGGCTTTTATGGTCCGTGTATAGTTCACAATGGTTTCCATAAAGGTAGTGCCTCCACATCTTCAACGCAAATACCACAGCAGCTAACTCGAGGTCATGGGTGGGGTAGTTTTGTTCATGGGGCTTTAACTTGTGAGAGGCATAGGCTATGACTCTCCCATCTTGCATTAGCACACATCCCAAACCAACTCTAGAGGCATCGCAATATACTGTGAATGCTTTGCCTGGTTCGGGTAGATCCAATACAGGAGCGGTTGTGAGCCGTTTCTTTAACTCCTGAAAACTTTGCTCACACTTGTCATTCCAGTCAAATGGAACTCCCTTCCTTAGTAATTTGGTCATAGGGGCTGCTTTCTGGGAGAAGCCTTCTATGAACCTTCGATAATATCCAGCTAAACCAAGGAAGCTACGAATCTCTGTTATGTTGGTTGGGGATTTCCATGCCAACACTGCATCCACCTTAGCAGGGTCTACAGCTATCCCTTTCCCTGATATAATGTGTCCTAAGAAGGACACTTCTTGTAGCCAAAATTCACACTTTTTGAATTTGGCATAGAGCTGTTTTTCTCTCAAGGTCTGTAGCACTACCGGAGGTGTTCAGCATGTTCCTCAATACTTCGAGAGTATATGAGGATATCATCGATGAACACTACCACAAACTTATCTAAGTAGGGCATGAGGACTAGGTTCATCAGGTTCATGAAAACTGCTGGTGCATTTGTGAGCCCGAAGGGAACAACCATGAATTCATGGTGACCATATCGGGTTATGAAAGCAGTCTTAGGTATATCTTCTTCCTTTACTTTTAGTGGGTGGTACCCTGACCGGAGATCTATTTTTGAGAATACGGTGGCTCCTTTCAATTGGTCAAATAGATCATCTATCCGGGGTAGTGGGTACTTATTCTTAATGGTCGCCTCATTCAAGGCTCGATAGTCCACACATAGCCTCATACTTCCGTCCTTTTTCTTAACGAATAAGATTGGTGCTGCCCAAGGTGACACACTTGGTCGAATAAACCCCTTTTCTTCTAGTTCATCCAATTTTTTTCTTAATTCCTTTAGTTCTTCCGCATACATACGGTATGCTCGTTTTGATATGGGTGCCGTACCTGGGATGATATCAATAGTGAACTCTATCTCCCTGTCTGGTGGCATCCCGGGCAATTCTTCCGGAAATACGTCAAAAAAAATTTGGACCACAGGTACATCTTTAGCCTCCTTTTTGTCCAAAGTGGCTACTGAGGCTTGGTTTGATTTCGCTCGGGTTCTTCTACTATTAAAGGTTATCCGTTTATTATCTGGGCATCTCAAGGATATGGATTTTTCCGCACAATCCATTCTTGCTCCATGATTCGCTAACCAGTCCATTCCAAGAATAACGTCTAACCCTCTTAGGCCAATGACAAATAGGCTAGCATTAAAGGCTATGCCCTCAATGCAAATGGGACGGTTGTGGCAGACATGCTCAACAATTATTGGGCCTCCAGGTGAATCTACTTTTATGGGTTTGGCTAGGGGGGTCCGGTCTAGATTATGCGTCTCAACATAGAGTTGCGATATGAAAGAATGTGTTGCTCCTGGGTCAAAAAATACTAGTCCTACTCCGGGAGGGATTAGTAGGTTACCCATCACTATGTCTGAAGCCGACTCCACTTGTGCCACATCCATATGTGCCAGACGGAATGGTCCACGTGCAAGACCGCCACGACCACGCCCGCGATTGGTAGTGGACACACTCCCGTGTACTTGTGCTGAATTAGCCTGGCGCTTATTTTGAGGTGGGACAGCTCCATTTGTGCCAGATTGTGGTTGACCCTTGCTTGGGCACTGATTTTTGTAGTGTCCCTTTTGTCCACAACCAAAACAGACAACGCTCGCCTTTGGGCAATCTCGAGCCAAGTGTGGTCCACTGCACACATGACATTTGATAGGGGCTCTCGGAGGCATAAAAGGTGGTCTAGGAGCTTGACAGAAAGGAGGACGGACGGGCCCGACCATTGGAACGCGGACTAGGCCAACAGGACGATTCCCACTTCTCATGGCAAACCTCGGGTCCATCCTAGCTTTCTTCCTTCGCTCTTCCTCTACGGCGATTTGCCGGTTCTCAATTGTAATGACTCGGTCTACTAGTTCCCAAAACTCGGTTATTTTTATAGGAGCTATAATAAGTTGTATGGACGGGTTCAATCCTTCTATGAACCGGTACACCTTTTTGGTCTCAGTGTTTGTGTCCTCTGGTGCATAGCGCGATAGTGAGTTAAACTCATCTAGGTACTCTGCGATGGTCTTAGACCCTTGCTTGAGGTTCAGGAATTCCTTCCTCTTTATTTCCATCGCACTTTGCGGGACATAGTTATCTCGAAATCTCCTCTTAAATTCGTCCCAAGTAACTATGTGGTTTTCGGGTATGATAATTTGGACATTTCTCCACCATGTGGCAGCAGGACCAATTAACTGATGGGACACATACCAAACTTTTTCTTGGTCCGTGAATCCCATAGTGTTAAGTTTCAGCTCTATGTCCATCAACCAATCATCTGCAGCTAATGGATCTGTGGCGGTTGAAAAGGTTGGTGGTCTAGTCTTTTGGAAGTCTCCAATCATGACACATTGTTCTGGGTTTTTAGTCAGTTGGCCTCTCATCATACCGAACATCTGCTCCATGAATTTATTCTGGTGTTCTAGAGAGTCTCGATGAGACTGCTCCATCCACTGATACATTAGAGCAAGTTGATCGGATCCTGGGGCATGATGGGGTAATGGTGGAGGTGGAGGTAACGTCACTCTAGACGGCAAATCTTCCATGTTCCTTAGCGACTTGGGTGCTAAATCTGATGGGTTCCCATTGTCTTCGAACGACTGACTACCAGATGCCATCGCTACCGATCTGGTGGGCAAGGCATAGGTTATAACGATAGCTACTACATGTGAAAATATTTTATTTATTTGATTAGAGGTGAGATTTTAGCTCAAACAGTACACTTTACGCTTCTTGTTTTGGAGCATCAATTTAAACAGTGCACTTAACAGCGACATACTACAAAATTTTGCAAAATATCTTTTTTACTTGTTGGCCAAAGAATAAAAGCAGTCAAACAAAGTGATTTTTTTATCATGACAGAGGCAAGAGATTAATCCCAAGTCAAAATAGAGTCACTTGCACATCACGTACTGGATTAAAAGCATGCAATCATCAATTGTCTGACATACATTAGTTGAACTCATGAAGTGCTAGGAAAAAGGTAGCAGCATCAACACATAATATATATACTAGCCCAACACGTGATGTACCAAGGCATGTACTTGAATGAAGAGATCACCCCAAAAAATCTACCATACATCAGACGCCATTATGAGGCATTGGCAATAATGTGGCAACAACATCACATACAATATTCCATCATTCAGAGCAAGGAGCATAAAAAGAACCAGAATTTAAAATGAATATGGAGGCATGGCATATTCATCACACGAGATCATCTAGTAATAGAATATCAGTACATCCATAAGTCCACCAGTCCATATGGATACATCACATATCATAGCAGCAACACCACACATGACTCTGTGTCGCACATCATCAGGCTACCATGGCTATCTACACATGTACCTGGATCAAAAGTATACCTGCCGACCTATCTGTCTGTCAGAACTAGTCTGGCTAACTACGGCTGTGCAAACTCTGGAAGGGTAGCTACGACTACAAGACCTTTCCAGATATGTACAGAATCCAAAAGGATAGCCTCCATGCATCTGCCTAAACATCTAATAAGTGGCGGAACCAACTCTGGGAGGTGTAGCTATGATGCTACAACCTTGCCAGAATACTAACTACTACTACTACTAGTAGCACGTCAATCCTCCCTGACAAGAGGACTAGGTGAAACGGTGAGGAGCAAGTCGGGGTCGTGGGCAGAAGTCGGTGCAGGCAGAGACACACTCGGTGCAGCAGCGTCAGACTCGGGTGCGCTGATGGTGCTAAGAGGGTACTCAGAGGATGTGACGTCGGAAGCGACACGAAGGTACTCCGGGGGCTGAGAAGACACCTGGCGGGAGTCGAGTGCTAGAAGCTTTGAGTAAGTGACGCCAATCACTGAAAAGTCGGGGGTGCTATCGGGAGAAGGTGGAGCAGGGTCGGTAGCTGGAGAACCTGGTGGAGTGTGGGGAGTGTGCTCTGGAGGTGGTGGAACTACAATGGAACTCAGAGTAGGAGCAACCTGAGAGGAAGGCTCGTCGGCGACAAGAGACTCCTAGTCAATCGGGTACCCTACCCGGCCTGGAGAGGCGGAAGGTGAGCTGTCGATTTGAAGAGGGTTGAGGGCCATACCCGGACGGGTGTAGTCCCTCAACGCAGTGGACATCTCACTGTTTGCCCGCTCAAGCTCGGGACAGCGCCTCTGAAGAGTGTCAACCTGATCTAATAGGTCCTGAACAAGCTGAGGTGCAGGTGGACGCTCGTACGGTGTGGAGGGACGCGATACTGCACGAGAGGAGGAACCCCTGATAACTCTAGGAGCTGGGTGGTCCGCACGAGCGGGTGGGACTGTCGGGTAAAGAGGTGGACGAGCGGCAGTCGAAGCTGGTGGTGGTAAAAATGTGGGAGGTAAAACATGAGGACGTGGTGAAAGTGGAGGGAAAGTGGAAGTGGACGCAAAAGGCGAAGGAGCGACAATGGGCATAGGTGTAGACGAACTCCCTGCCTCCTCTAGCTGATGAGGCCACTCGCCTCTGCCCGCGTACTGAAGGAGAGGGTGGTAGGCGTGGAAAAGGTGTAAAGCGGCATCCCGTGCCGCACCCTGAAGTGCTGAAACAAAGTCGTAACGTGCAACACGGTACCTAGAAGGGACATCTAAGCTCTCAGGAATGTGCACTGTGACTAAGTACCCCGTGGAACACGGGTCGTGAAACACTGTGTAGTACGGTGCAATCAACACACCCAGAAGACCAAGAAGCTCAACCAAGAACAGAGCAAAACCACCATGCTCAGCACCCGTACCAAACATCCTACCACTCGTCATCCTACATTAAGCAATTTAAGAATTTAGTTAGTTATAACACAGTGTAAAATTAATTTTACCAAGGACAGTAAATAAATAAATAAACACATTTTTCTTGCACAATTGTGTGGTCTAAATTATTTAATCTTCACTTGACTTGAGTCATTTTTTTAAAGAAAACTTTTAATTTATTTTAGGTAAGGAGGGAACCTATCTTTCCTAGGGCTCAGATGGTTTCTAATCAAGTACATGACTGTTTCCTTAACGTTGCTCTGATACCACCTCTTCTGTGACACCCCATTACGTCCAACAGAGTCAGGCATTACGGAAGCCGTCACTTCAGAGTTGCGCCAGGATCAGTTAAGGAGAACAGTATCATGTACAAGACGGAGCGGCTGACATGAGTAGGCAAGCTTTTATTACATAGACACCTCAAGTGTCGACTAAGCCTAAGCGGCCATGACGATATATCGTCGCCCGCCTCTAGTACGAGCCTTTTAGACCAACCATGGAGGGCATCTACTCTTCATAGTCTTGATTGTCGACTTCCTCATAATCATACTCCACTTCAGAATAACCGAAGTCGTCAAGATGGCCATACTCATCATAAGTACCATTCTCTATCGCCTCGGAGTTCTCATAACTCACTTGCTCTGAAAAACAACATAAGTGCAGCTGAGTACGTATAAAATACGAACTCCGCAAGTCGCCGGGAAAAGTGGATGCATGAGTTTTTTTAGAGGAAAAACTTTATCGGCCATGGCTACCACCACCGAGCCATTAACTCAAAATACTATGCAGGTAAAAAAATTTCCCTTAATCCATTTTGTTGAAAACCAAATTTTATTCATAAAATCTACTAGCGACGGAGCGACGTGGGATCTTACATCCTGTGTTAGAGAAAAACCCACACGACGCACTTCCAATCCCGAAAGCTGGGAGTGATATCACATCTACTCTGATCAGAGGTGTACTGCTTTGCCCATAGCATCACTTGGTCCAAGTCGTCCATGCGCTACCCGTGCGCACGACTAGACCAAGGAACCAGAACCTTTGACCAGCCCGTACACTACCTCTGCTTTTCCACCTTGCCTTACTAAAGGCCCGCGTGTCGAGACCCCTGACCGGCGGTCCCACCCTAGGGTGACTGTACCTACCCGGCTACAACCACTGTCGGTGTCAAAACCGGTGGATCTCGGGTAGGGGGTCCCGAACTGTGCGTCTAGGCCGGATGGTAACAGGAGGCAAGGGACACGAAGTTTTACCCAGGTTCGGGCCCTCTCGATGGAGGTAAAACCCTACGTCCTACTTGATTAATATTGATGATATGGGTAGTACAAGTGTAGATCTACCACGAGATCGAGGAGGCTAAACCCTAGAAGCTAGCCTATGGTATGATTGTTGATGTGTACGTTGTCCTACGGACCAAAACCCTCCGGTTTATATAGACACCAGAGAGGGTTAGGGTTACACCAAGTCGGTTACAATGGTAGGAGATCTTCATATCCGTATTGCCAAGCTTGCCTTCCATGCCAAGGAAAGTCCCTTCCGGACACGGGACGGAGTCTTCAATCTTGTATCTTCATAGTCCAGGAGTCTGGCCAAAAGATATAGTCCGGCTGTCCGGACACCACCTAATCCAGGACTCCCTCAGTTTGGTGCTTTCATTGAGAGTTCCTCTGTGTCGTGGCCATTAGGAAGGATGCCTCGCCCCGTCTTTAAAGATGGCACCGTTGCTAAGGGAGCTTTGGCTGTCGGCCAAACCCTCCGGCTAGGTGGTTTTCTTATGACCGCCTGTTCGGCTTCTGCGCCGTCGATGACCTCTCGAGCCATCGAAAACAATCTTCATGTCAGCTCGGAACTCGCCGAGCAGTTAGATCCAATGGAGCTCTCCTCCATAAACGAGCTCTTGGATCGCTTCGCCGCCCTAGGAGTTGCCACAGATTACGACCAGATTGGGCCTAAACCCGATCTGAGAGAGATTAACTATCCCCAAGTCACCCATCATGTTGCCGTGGTAGAGGGACAGTGCGGCGACCCTTCATCTATCTTAAGGACTCGCTACATCCAGATTCCCGATCCCTCCAAGCCGGATACCCGCGGAGGGGAGGATATCACTCAAGACTTGAATTTAGAGTCAGGCGACGGGCTGGATTCATTGGACAACATCCAGGAATCCAAATTTTCGAGTTCGGAAATTCCTCGGCCTCTGAGCCTTAGATGGGGTGAGGCTTCGGATTTAATTCCACCCACCCACCCCAACATAAGCGATCTATCCAAAATCAGGCAAGAACCCGATGAAACAGTACATCATTACTGTGCGAGATTCCTCCTGGTTAAGAACAGGTTAAGGGACTGCCGTGAGAAAGACGCAATCTCAATCTTCTGTAATAATTGCACGGACAAGGGAATACTCAACGCCATAAGTCGCCGTGATATTACACGCTTCGCTGACTTGGCGTCCATTGTACGAAAGTACTGTGCGACGGAAAGCGCCTGGAAAACCGAAATAAAATTTTGGGATAATCCGGCCCTGAATACAAACCCAGTCCGAAATAAAAGGGTGCATCATCACCAGTCACCCGGGTCAAGCATTAAAAAGCAAAAACCCTCTACAGGGCATGGAACCATACTGGAAGGATGGCTTAATGGACCCTGTAAAATTCACAGTACAGAGACGCCACACCAACTCACAACCTCAGAGCATGTTGGATACTCCGGCAAGTGGCCAAAATTGGCGAAAATCTCATAATTTCGGAGGCCACAGAAAGCCACCCCAGAGACACCAATACGGTATTAACAGTCTTCGAGACTTTCGCATCAAATAATATGCGAAAAAGGACACTCCGCAGCCTTGCCGAAGTCTACCAAGTAGCAACAATAAACCCATGGAGTGACACGGGTATTACCTTTAACGCCAGTGATGAACCTAAATCCCGAACAGCCCGAGCACCAGCCGCATTGGTCCTCAGTCCAATAGTGGACGACTTTTGTCTTACCAAGGTACTCATGGACGGCGGTAGCGGATTGAACCTCATTATGAGGAGACCCTTCAAAAAATGGAAATAGACTGGAACCGCATTGAGCGAAGCAGCACAATCTTTAGAGGAATAATTCCCAGTCGGGAAGCGCGCTGTACAAGAAAAATCACACTAGATGTGGTGTTCGGCACGCCGGATAATTACAGGTCCGAAGAGGTCACGTTCCAGGTGGCTCCGTTCAGCAGCGGTTATCACGCTCTGCTAGGGCGGGAAGCATTTACAATCTTCCAAGCAATACCCCATTATGGGTACATGAAGCTCAAGATGCCCGGGCCTAACAGGATCATCACTCTCGCTAGTGATCCAGACATAGCACTCCGCGCCGAAAACAAGATAGCCGCACTGGCCCTCGAGGCACTATCCGAAGCCCTAGCGGCTGAGGAGCTAACTGCGCTGCGCTCTACGGTGAATAGGGACGATGTGGTACTCGACAAAAGATCCAAGTCCACCTCCTTTAAACCGGTGAACGAAATAGTCAAATTCCAAGTCCATCCAACGGACCCCAATAAAACAGCTTCCATTGGGGCACAATTAAACCCTGATGTCGACGCCGCATTGGGATAGTTCCTACTAGAGAACTGGGACATTTTCGCCTGGCACCCTTCAGACATGCCAGGGATCCCACGCAGGCTGGCCGAGCACAGCTTAAATATCCAAGCAGGATTCAAACCTGTCAAACAGGCTCTTCGGCGTTTTTTCGAACCTAAGAGACAGGCCATGGGAGAGGAGCTAGCAAAGCTCTTGGAGGCCGGATTCATCAGAGATATAAAACATCCGGACTGGCTAGCAAACCTGGTGATGGTACCAAAGAAGGAAAAATCATGGCGCGTGTGTGTTGATTTTAAAGACCTTAACAAGGCTTGCCCAAAGGATACCTTCCCCCTCCCTCGCATCGATCAAATTATCGATGCTACCGCAGGACACGATTCGTTGTGTTTTCTCGACGCACATTCTGGCTACCATCAAATCAAGATGGCAGAACCAGACCAATCCGCAACCGCATTTATCACACCATACGGGCCATTCTGCTTCAACACAATGCCCTACGGGCTCAAAAACGCCGGCGCAACATATCAGCGCATGATTCAGACATGTCTGGCAAGCCAGATCGGCAAAACAGTGGAGGCATATGTAGATGATGTGGTCGTCAAAACAAGACATGTTGAATCTCTAGTAGACGACTTGAGGCTCACATTCGATAACCTCCGAACATACGACATCAAGCTCAACCCAGAAAAATGCGTTTTCGGCATTCCTGCCGGAAAACTCTTGGGCTTCATAGTATCCGGTAGAGGAATTGAAGCAAATCCGGCCAAGATCCGAGCCCTGTCGCAACTGGATATCCCAAAGGACCTCAAACAAATACAAAAGTTAACCGGATGCGTGGCGGCTCTAAGCCGCTTTATCTCCCGCTTGGGAGAAAAGGCCCTACCCCTTTACCGCCTCCTTCGGCGCACCGAAAACTTCAAATGGACGGATGCAGCCACGGCCGGACTCAACGAAATAAAAGCCATACTAGCAACAAACCCAGTCCTGGCCGCGCCAAACATTGGCGAACCGATGCTATTATACATTGCAGCAACACACCAGGTTGTAAGCGCAGTACTCATCGTCGAACGAGAAGCGGACGGACACAAATTCCCCCTTCAAAAGCCGGTCTACTACGTGTCCACTGTCCTCACTCCCTGCAAATCACGGTACCCGCATTATCAAAAGATTGCGTACGCGGTATTCATGGCATCTCGAAAGCTACGACACTACTTTCAAGAGTGTTCAATAACAGTAGCCTCGGAAGTACCACTTAACAATATTATAAACAACCGTGACGCAACGGGCCAGATTGCAAAATGGGCCATTGAGCTCCTCCTGTTCGACATAACTTATAAGCCTCGACGAGCCATCAAATCGCAAGTATTGGCCGACTTCGTCGCAGAATGGACGAAGGCCGAACTCCCTAAAGAATACGGCACATATTCAAATTGGATCATGCATTTCGACGGCTCCAAGATGTTGGCCGGACTGGGGGCTGGCGTCATTTTGACGTCCCCCACAGGAGACACAGTTTAATACGTACTACAGATTATGTACACAGACTCCAACAATGGAGCCGAATATGAGGCCCTTTTACATGGTCTCCGGATGGCAGTATCCATGGGCATCCAACGCCTAGAGGTGCGCGGGGACTCGAACCTCGCAATATCCCAAATAAATGGAGGCTTTGATGCCAAGGATCCAAAAATGGCAGCTTACCGCAATGCCGTCCTAAAAATGTCAGCTCGGTTCGAGGGGCTCGAATTTCACCATATAGCCCAGGAAAATAATCAGGCGGCAGATGTCCTGGCATGCATCGGCGCAAAGCGCGATGTAGTCCCCCCCAACATCTTCTTGGAAAGGCTATTCAAGCCATCCGTAGTATGGGAAGGGGAGCCGAAATATAACAGCCCGGACCCAACCGCACTGCCCGACACCGAACATTCTGACACAATCGGAGGCTCTGCCAATGAAATAACACCTCCAGCCCACGTAATAATGGCCGTCATCGCCCCGTGGATAGAACCATTCCTCGCCTACCTTACTAGGCAGGAACTCCCCGAGGACCAAAATGAGGCACGCTGCATAGTGCAGCGATCTAAAGCCTACAGAGTCCACGAGGGAGAGCTTTATAAGAAAAGCACTACCAGAGTCCTTCAAAGGTGCATCTCCGAAGAGGAGGGGCGGAACCTCCTGGCTGAAATTCATGCCGGACTCGGCGGTCATCACGCTGCAGCCCGGTCCCTTGTAAGCAAGGCCTTCCGTACAGGCTTTTATTGGCCGACGGCTCGGGCAGACGCTCAGGACTTAGTCCAACGATGCACCGGTTGCCAGCTCTTTGCAAACCAAAGCCATATGCCACCCACTGCCCTCCAAACTATCCCCATTACTTGGCCCTTCGCGATCTGGGGGCTTGACATGTTGGACCCCTTAAAGACGGAACCCATAAGCAAAAATACTTACTGGTCATGGTGGATAAGTTCACCAAATGGATAGAAGCCAAGCCTGTTAAGACGGCCGAATCCGGACCAGTGATAGACTTTATATCCGGGGTTGTACACCATTACGGCGTCCCCCACAGCATCATCACTGATAACGACACAAACTTCATGGCCGACGAGGTAAAACTCTGGTGTAAAAACATGGGCATCAAGCTCAATTATGCCTCCGTCTATCACCCACAAACTAACGGCCAAGTCGAACATGCAAATGGTCTTATCATGAGCGGCATCAAACCCAGATTAGTGCGGTCCCTCAAGGAATCTAACACGCACTGGGTAGAGGAGCTCGACTCCGTACTCTGGGGGCTGTGGACCACGCCGAATCGCACCACCGGATACTCACCATTCTTTATGGTGTACGGCGCAGAGGCAGTTTTGCCTTGCGACATAATTCATGACTCACCTCGAGTGCGCATGTACGAAGGAAGAGAAGCCGAACTCGATCGGCAGGACAGCTTGGACGCATTGGAGGAGGAGCGTGACGTGGCAAAAGCCCGTTCCGCATTCTATCAACAGCAGGCTCAAAGATACCAAAGCAGAGAAGTACGGGCCAAAAATTACAACGTTGGCGAATTAGTTCTACGACTACCAGACAAGAAAAAGGAAAAACTCAAGCCCAAGTGGGAGGGTCCCTTCATAATTGACCAAGTCCTGACTGGTGGAGCGGACCGCCTGCGGGATGCATCGGATAACCGACTCGAGCCAAACCCATGGAACGTAGCACGTCTCCGAAGATTCTATGCCTAGCACCGGACTCTGTGTTCATCTCCTTCCTCTGTCCATTTTTTATATATTTTCTGTCTTACATTTCTCTTCCTCTCTCTCTCTCTCTCTCTCTCTTTTATAGACTCTAAAGGCTCATAAAGTGACGCGCTATCCGCGCTCATTAAACCCGGGGGCTTCCTTAAACAGAAGCTTATTCATACGGGCTTCATGCCCAACACATGTGTCACACTTCTGCATGTACCTTTTATTCACCATTATATGCATCGATATGACTTAAGTTTTGGCCAAGCTGGGTTGCCTGGTTCCTGTGCTTACCCCTACGTTCCCGATTGTTCGGCTAGGTGGTAAAGGGAGCACCTCTGCGATTGTTACTGTCGGGTCAGTCGGACGTGTACCTCAGACTGGGTGAAGCCGAAAGCTAGCGTTCTTAAGGGAATATTCGGTCGGTGAACTAAAGATGGTCTTTTTTTATTTTTATCTATACGCCCCCAGATGTTTTTCTTGCGTTTCTTTTCGCAGCATGGACATGCACCTTAGGGCATGCCTCCCAGGGAAAGGAACCCCTAACGGAACTATTCTACCTGGAAGATGTTTCTTACTAACCATGTAATATAACATAACTAGTCGGGCACTTGTCTGTTCAAGCCCTAATGACCCCTACGCCTGGTCTCCATGCATTCCCCGGTTTCTATATAACCGCATGGGAATTCAGACACACTCCGGACCATCAGGTCCCGAGGCTGAAGCGAAAAGGTCAGCCACGACATATGATCTACAATCCGGCTAGAAGGCATTATAAATGTCAATTAAATTACATAGTCATTTTGACTGGTCGTATTCCTCTTCAATACCATCTAACAGGATGTCTAATTTACAGTCCTGCTGGGAATACTTTGCGGCCAACTCTACTTGGCTGTATACTAAGCTTACAGGGATCTCCTTCCCATCGGGCCCTACAGGACCGACCTCGGCCATGTGGTTGGGGTCAGCCTTTGCATACCGCGTCTTCACCATGGCCCAGGCCTCCCTAGCGCCTTGACGGCAGGCCGATATCTTCCACAATCGGAAGCGTCGCCGTGCTCCCTTTAGCTTCTCCGCAAGCTCTCCAAGACCTTCGGGCATGGAGACGGATGGCCACAGGGCCTGGGCGACGCCTTGCATCACCTGTCGAACTCGATCGAGCAGTTGCGAGAGCTCGGGAAGAAGGTCACCCGTAGAACCGGGCATCTCCTCTGCAGGGCGACCTGTTAGCACACCTACATACATTGCTCTGTTAGTCGACTTCCCCGCCAAACTTTCTTTCAAAGGTTCATTCAAGCACTTACTAAATATGCCGCGCCGAAGTCGCCGATTCTCCTTCACGGAGTCTGACAGCTGGGCACGAACATCTTTCAGCTCGACGCCCAGCTTGGTGTTGGCATCTTGGAGATCGTTCTTCTCCCGCCTCACCTTTGTCAGCACCTTCTCACCAGCCTTTAGCTAGCGTAGGAGGTGTTGCCTTTCCGGATTCAATCCGGCGCCATCTGCAACTTCATTTGTCATATTCGCACCAAAGCCGTGCTTCGCAAAATACTTATCTTTCGAAGTGTATATTACCAGAGGGGGTATCCTTGGGCTCCCCTGCCGCGGCTAGTGCGGCCTCAAGTTGGGATTTGCACTCTTCTAGCTCCTTGGACAGTAGGAAATTCTTTTCCGTAAGAACCTGCATCACAAATGATCCTTAAATCAGTTATTCTAACTGTTTCAAGTCTCGGGGGCTACTGGTATATACATATAATTACCAGAATTTTCTTACCCGTATGTCTTTTACATACTGCTCCGTGGCTCTGGCTAGACCATTTTGAGCGGCACGGAGATACGCATCTCCCGAGTTGAAGGCATCTAACGCCCCTTGGGAGAAACAAGCATCACGAAGAATTGTCCGGCGACGCCTGTCGTTCATGACACTCTCCACCTCAGAGTTGGTGGCAGACAACCCGTCCACATCCTCCGTCGGAGGAGCGTCTGGCGCGCGCCTTGCGTTTGCCTCTGCCTCCTGACCAGGCTTTGGAGCCTGGCTGGTGGAGGCGCGATTGGCAGCCTCTCCGGATGTAGTCCGGCGAGGTCTCTTTGTCCTGAAAAGAGCGCGAGTGTCAATATGCCTCGAAGGTATAACACCTGGGATAAGGGGGCGCGCCATACCTTTGCGCTGATGCCTCGGTCCGGACTGCACTTCTTTTCTGCCCGCGGGGCCCTATGGCCCCTCGTTGGCTTGTCGCCGCAGGTTCGGCCTTCCGCCTTAAATACCTCCCCTGCAAAGTTCGGTTGCAATCAGGAAACTGAACATGAGTGGGAGGACACCAATTCGGGGTACTGGGACTTCGATCTCAGGTACCTGGGGGGTCAGGATTAGCCCTGGGTAATCGGCCGTAATGGCCACCAAGGCGTTGTCCTTGCTCAATTGATGGAACACTCCATCAATCAGCTCCACAGATATGTCCGGATTCTCTTGGGAGGTCGGGTCGAGGGACCGTCCTGGGTCCTCGGGTTGTGGAGGAGGGCTGCTTATTTCCTTAACAGCCCGGCGCAGTTCCTGCATTGAAGTCGCCAGACTAAATATTTAACAATGGGAATACAAAACGGATGGACAAGTAAATACGGCCGCTTACCCAGCTTGGGGGATTGTGCATGGAGAATCCACCCTGAGGGTTGACGCAGAGAAATTTCTCCTCTCCTCCCTAATACAAAGTGGACAAGATCTTTAGTAGAGCGGAAGCCGAGTCCGGCCCCTTACGGCCGTAGCGTGAAGGAAATATGCCCTAGAGGCAATAATAAAGTTATTATTTATTTCCTTATATCATGATAAATGTTTATTATTCATGCTAGAATTGTATTAACCGGAAACATAATACATGTGTGAATACATAGACAAACAGAGTATCACTAGTATGCCTCTACTAGACTAGCTCGTTAATCAAAGATGGTTATGTTTCCTAACCATAAACAAAGAGTTGTTATTTGATTAACGAGGTCACATCATTAGTTGAATGATCTGATTGACATGACCCATTCCATTAGCTTAGCACCCGATCGTTTAGTATGTTGCTATTTGCTTTCTTCATGACTTATACATGTTCCTATGACTATGAGATTATGTGTAAGTGCATCTAGTGCCACCCCTAGTTGGTTTTGGAGTATTGACGACAAACCTAGTTGAGGGACTAATGTGTTTGTGAGAATTGCAGGAAAACACAGGTAGAAGTCCCTCATTGATTCGGTTTTACTACCAGAGATGACCCCCAAAAATGTATGAAGACATTGAAGACAAAGGTGGCATATGAAGATAATCACTTTGAAGACTATGACAAAAGAAGACACGTTATGAAGCCTATGGAGCTCGAAGACTTAGATCTTTCGTAGTTCCTTTTATTCTGTGTTGAGTCATAGGAACCACCGTACTGTTAAGTGGGGTCCAGGAGAACCAGTCAGAATGACTGAAGTGATGCCTAAATAAAAAAAACCTATGTCTTCGAGTGAAGACAATGAGAGCGAATCTTGTCCAGAGCCGGACAAGTCAGCTTTGCTTGTAGCCCAAGTAAAGTTGCCATGAGAGTTCGAAATCTGACCGTTGAGACACGTGTCAGTTCCTTAGTGACCCAGGGTCATTTCGGACAAATCAGGTCGGGTTGCCAAGTGGCTATAAATAGCCCACCCCCACAACCATAAACGGTTGGCTGCTCAGATTTCAGTGCACGGCTTTTGTCGTTTGAGAGCAACCCACCTCGAAGCCTTTGAGAGAAAATTTCCAGTGAGGAGAAAAACCCTAACCACCCAGAGCCAGAGTAAATTGGGCATCACTTAAGTCTTCTTGTCTGTGTGATCTGAAGACTTATTACACTTGGGGACTGTGAATCCTCCAGACGGTTAGGCGTCGCGTTCAGAGCATCCAAGAGACATTGTGGATTGCCCTTGAACAAAGTCTGTGAAGGTTTGGGAGTCTACCTTGAAGACTTATCAGAGTGATTGAGCGAGGTCTAAGTGACCTTAGCTCAAGGAGAATACGGTGAGGACTTGGTGTCCTGAACTGTGTGTTCAGGACTGGGTGCCCAGACCGTGTGTCCTAAGGTTTAAATACCTAGCCGCTCCAACCAGACGTACAGTTGTCACAGCAACTGGAACTGGTCCAACATATCATTGTCTTCTACGAGTCACTGGTTTCATCTTCACTTCCTCTTCTTACTGTTACACATTGTGAAGCCATTGCATGCTTGCTTTATCTTTTGTCTTCACAACGTGAATGTATGAACTGTTTGGCTTCATAACTTCTTCCTACCTGATCCTTATTACACTGCAGTAGTTTGTCATTGTGCTTTCACTCTACTAAATACATGACCATGGCTGGCCCAGTGTAATCTAACTTCCGCTGCATAGTAATAGGCATAATCTTCGCTGTTTGTCTTCATAACTCTCATGTTTTGAAGACTTTCGTAAAAATCGCCTATTCACCCCCCTCTAGTCGATATAACGCACTTTCATTATGCAACTCCCGTTTGCCGGAGGAACACTTTGGGTACTACCAAACGTCACAACGTAACTGGGTGATAATAAAGGAGTACTACAGGTGTCTCCAAAGGTAGATGTTGGGTTGGCGTATTTCAAGATTAGGATTTGTCACTCCGATTGTCGGAGAGGTATCTCTGGGCCCTCTCGGTAATGCACATCACATAAGCCTTGCAAGCATTGCAACTAATGAGTTAGTTGCGGGATGATGTATTACGGAACGAGTAAAGAGACTTGCCGGTAACGAGATTGAACTAGGTATTGGATACCGACGATCGAATCTCGGGCAAGTAACATACCGATGACAAAGGGAACAACGTATGTTGTTATGCGGTCTGACCGATAAAAGATCTTCGTAGAATATGTAGGAACCAATATGGGCATCCAGGTCCCGCTATTGGTTATTGACCAGAGATGTGTCTCAGTCATGTCTACATTATTCTCGAACCGTAGGGTCCGCACGCTTAACGTTACGATGACAGTTATTATGAGTTTATGCATTTTGATGTACCGAAGGTTGTTCGGAGTCCCGGATGTGATCACGGACATGACGAGGAGTCTCGAAATGGTCGAGACATAAAGATGTGATATATTGGAAGCCTATGTTTGGACATCGGAAGTGTTCCGGGTGAAATCAGGATTTTACCGGATTACCGGGAGGTTACCGGAACCCCCCGGGAGTCATATGGGCCTTATTGGGCTTTAGTGGAAAGGTGAAAGGGGCTGCCATAGTGGGCTGCGCGCCTCCCCCCTCCACTAGTCCTATTAGGACTAGGAGAGGTGGCCGGCCACCTCTCTCTCTCTTTCCCCCTTGGGAGTCCTATTTGGAATAGGATTGGGGGGGGAGTCCTACTCCCGGTAGGAGTAGGACTCCTCCTGCGCCTCCATAGGGCTGGCCGCACCCCTCCCCCTTGGCCCCTTTATATACGGAGGCAAGGGGCACCTCTAGACACACAAGTTGATCATTGAGATCGTTCCTTAGCCGTGTGCGGTGCCCCCTGCCACCATATTCCACCTCGATCATATCGTTGTAGTGCTTAGGCGAAGCCCTGCGTCGGTAGAACATCAAGATCGTCATCACGCCGTCGTGCTGACGGAACTCTTCCCCGACGCTTTGCTGGATCGGAGTCCGGGGATCGTCATCGAGCTGTACGTGTGCTAAGAACTCGGAGGTGCCGGAGTAACGGTGCTTGGATCGGTCGGATCGGGAAGAAGACGTACGACTACTTCCTCTACGTTGTGTCAACGCTTCCGTTACGATCTACAAGGGTACGTAGATCATACTCTCCCCTCGTTTCTATGCATCACCATGATCTTGCGTGTGCGTAGGAATTTTTTTGAAATTACTACGTTCCCCAATAGTGGCATCCGAGCCTAGGTTTTATGGTTTGATGTTATTTGCACGAGTAGAACACCAGTGAGTTGTGGACGATACAAGTCATATTGCCTACCAGCATGTCATACTTTGGTTCGGCGGTATTGTTGGACAAGACGACCCGGACCAACCTTACGCGTACGCTTACGCGAGACCGGTTCCCTCGACGTGCTTTGCACATAGATGGCTTGCGGGCGACTGTCTCTCCAACTTTAGTTGAACCGAATGTGGCTACGCCCGGTCCTTGCGAAGGTTAAAACGAAGTCTATTTGACAAACTATCGTTGTGGTTTTGATGCGTAGGTGAGACTGGTTCTTGCTTAAAGCCCGTAGCAGCCACGTAAAACTTGCAACAACAAAGTAGAGGACGTCTAACTTGTTTTTGCAGGGCATGTTGTGATGTGATATGGTCAAGGCATGATGCTAAATTTTATTGTATGAGATGATCATGTTTTGTAACCGAGTTATCGACAACTGGCAGGAGCCATATGGTTGTCGCTTTATTGTATGCAATGCAATCACGATGTAATGCTTTACTTTATCACTAAACGGTAGCGATAATCGTGGAAGCATAAGATTGGCAAGACGACAACGATGCTACGATGGAGATCAAGGTGTCGCGCCGGTAACGATGGTGATCATGACGGTGCTTCGGAGATGGAGATCACAGGCACAAGATGATGATGGCCATATCATATCACTTATATTGATTGCATGTGATGTTTATCTTTTTATGCATCTTATCTTGCTTTGATTGACGGTAGCATTATAAGATGATCTCTCACTAAATTATCAAGAAGTGTTCTCCCTGAGTATGCAACATTGCGAAAGTTCTTCGTGCTGAGACACCACGTGATGATCGGGTGTGATAGGCTCTACGTTCAAATACAACGAGTGCAAAACAGTTGCACACGCGGAATACTCAGGTTATACTTGACGAGCCAAGCATATACAGATATGGCCTCGGAACACAGAGACCGAAAGGTCGAGCGTGAATCATATAGTAGATATGATCAACATAATGATGTTCACCGATGAAACTACTCCATCTCACGTGATGATCGGACATGGTTTAATTGATTTGGATCACGTGATCACTTAGAGGATTAGAGGGATGTCTATCTAAGTGGGAGTTATTAAGTAATATGATTAATTAAACTTAAATTTATCATGAACTTAGTACCTGATAGTATCTTTCTTGTTTATGTTGATTATAGATAGATGGCTCGTGCTGTTGTTCCGTTGAATTTTAATGCGTTCCTTGAAAAAGCAAAGTTGAAAGATGATGGTAGCAATTACACGGACAGGGTCCGTAACTTGAGGATTATCCTCATTGCTGCACAGAAGAATTACGTCCTGGAAGCACCACTGGGTGCCAGGCCTGCTGCTGGAGCAACACCAGATGTTATGAACGTCTGGCAGAGCAAAGCTGATGACTACTCGATAGTTCAGTGTGCCATGCTTTACGGCTTAGAATCGGGACTTCAACGACGTTTTGAACGTCATGGAGCATATGAGATGTTTCAGGAGTTGAAGTTAATATTTCAAGCAAATGCCCGGATTGAGAGATATGAAGTCTCCAATAAGTTCTATAGCTGCAAGATGGAAAAGAATAGTTCTGTCAGTGAGCATATATTCAAAATGTCTGGGTATAATAATCACTTGATTCAATTGGGAGTTAATCTTCCAGATGATTGCGTCATTGACATAATTCTCCAATCACTACCACCAAGCTACAAGAGCTTCGTGATGAACTATAATATGCAAGGGATGAACAAGACTATTCCCGAGCTCTTCGCAATGCTAAAAGCTGCGGAGGTAGAAATCAAAAAGGAGCATCAAGTGTTGATGGTTAACAAAACCACTAGTTTCAAGAAAAAGGGCAAAGGGAAGAAGAAGGGGAACTTCAAGAAGAACGGCAAGCAAGTTGCTGCTCAAGAGAAGAAACCCAAGTCTGGACCTAAGCCTGAAACTGAGTGCTTCTACTGCAAGCAGACTGGTCACTGGAAGCGGAACTGCCCAAAGTATTTGGCGGATTAGAAGGATGACAAGGTGAACAAAGGTATATATGATATACATGTTATTGATGTGTACCTTAATAATGCTCGCAGTAGCACCTGGGTATTTGATACTGGTTCTGTTGCTAATATTTGCAACTCGAAACAGGGGCTACGGATTAAGCGAAGATTGGCTAAGGACGAGGTGACGATGCGTGTGGGAAACGGTTCCAAAGTCGATGTGATCGCGGTCGGCACGCTACCTCTACATCTACCTTCGGGATTAGTATTAGACCTAAATAATTGTTATTTGGTGCCAGCGTTAAGCATGAACATTATATCTGGATCTTGTTTGATGCGAGACGGTTATTCATTTAAATCAGAGAAAAATGGTTGTTCTATTTATATGAGTAATATCTTTTATGGTCACGCACCCTTGAAGAGTGGTCTATTCTTATTGAATCTCGAGAGTAGTGATACACATATTCATAATGTTGAAGCCAAAAAATGCAGAGTTGATAATGATGGTGCAACTTATTTGTGGCACTGCCGTTTAGGCCATATCGGTGTAAAGCGCATGAAGAAACTCCATACTGATGGACTTTTGGAACCACTTGATTATGAATCGCTTGGTACTTGCGAACCGTGCCTCATGGGCAAGATGACTAAAACACCGTTCTCCGGTACTATGGAGAGAGCAACAGATTTGTTGGAAATCATACATACAGATGTATGTGGTCCGATGAATATTGAGGCTCGTGGCGGATATCGTTATTTTCTCACCTTCACAGATGATTTAAGCAGATATGGTTATATCTACTTAATGAAACATAAGTCTGAAACATTTGAAGAGTTCAAAGAATTTCAGAGTGAAGTGAAAAATCATCGTAACAAGAAAATAAAGTTTCTACGATCTGATCGTGGAGGAGAATATTTGAGTTACGAGTTTGGTGTACATTTGAAAAATTGTGGAATAGTTTCGCAACTCACGCCACCCGGAATACCGCAGCGTAATGGTGTGTCCGAACGTCGTAATAGTACTTTACTAGATATGGTGCGATCTATGATGTCTCCTACTGATTTACCGCTATCATTTTGGGGATACGCTCTAGAGACGGCCGCATTCACGTTAAACAGGGCACCATCAAAATCCGTTGAGATGACGCCTTATGAACTATGGTTTGGCAAGAAACCAAAGTTGTCGTTTCTGAAAGTTTGGGGCTGCGATGCTTATGTGAAAAAGCTTCAACCTGATAAGCTTGAACCCAAATCGGAGAAATGTGTCTTCATAGGATATCCAAAGGAAACTATTGGATACACCTTCTATCACAGATTCGAAGGCAAGACTTTTGTTACTAAATTCGGAAACTTTCTTGAGAAGGAGTTTCTCTCGAAAGAAGTGAGTGGGAGGAAAGTAGAACTTGACGAGGTAACTGTACCTGCTCCCTTGTTGGAAAGTAGTACATCACAGAAAACTGTTTCTGCGACACCTACACCAATAAGTGAGGAAGTTAATGATAATGATCATGAAACTTCAGAACAAGATACTACTGAACCTCGTAGATCAACCAGAGTAAGATCCACACCAGAGTGGTATGGTAATCCAGTTCTGGAAGTCATGCTACTAGATCATGATGAACCTACGAACTATGAAGAAGCGATGGTGAGCCCAGATTCCGCAAAGTGGCTTGAAGCCATGAAATCTGAGATGGGATCCATGTATAAGAACAAAGTATGGACTTTGATTGACTTGCCCGATGATCGGCAAGCAATTGAGAATAAATGGATCTTCAAGAAAAAGACTGACGCTGACGGTAATGTTACTGTCTATAAAGCTCGACTTGTCGCAAAAGTTTTTCGACAAAGTTCAAGGGGTTGACTACGATGAGACCTTCTCACCCGTAGCGATGCTTAAGTCTGTCCGAATCATGTTAGCAATTGCCGCATTTTATAATTATGAAATTTGGCAGATGGATGTCAAAACTGCATTCCTGAATGGATTTCTGGAAGAAGAGTTGTATATGATGCAACCAGAAGGTTTTGTTGATCCAAAGGGAGCTAACAAAGTGTGCAAGCTCCAGCGATCCATTTATGGACTGGTGCAAGCCTCTCGGAGTTGGAATAAACGCTTTGATAGTGTGATCAAAGCATTTGGGTTTATACAGACTTTCGGAGAAGCCTGTATTTACAAGAAAGTGAGTGGGAGCTCTGTAGCATTTCTGATATTATATGTGGATGACATATTATTGATTGGAAATGATATAGAAAGGGATACTTGAATAAGAGTTTTTCAATGAAAGACCTCGGTGAAGCTGCTTACATATTAGGCATAAAGATCTATAGAGATAGATCAAGACGCTTAATTGGAATTTCACAAAGCACATACCTTGACAAGATTATTGAAGAAGTTCAAAATGGATCAAACAAAGAAAGGGTTCTTGCCTGTGTTACAAGGTGTGAAGTTGAGTCAGACTCAATGCCCGATCACTGCAGAAGATAGAGAGAAAATGAAAGATGTTCCCTATGCTTCAGCCATAGGCTCTATCATGTATGCAATGCTGTGTACCAGACCTGATGTGTGCCTTGCTATAAGTTTAGCAGGGAGGTTCCAAAGTAATCCAGGAGTGGATCACTGGACAGCGGTCAAGAACATCCTGAAATACCTGAAAAGGACTAAGGATATGTTTCTCGTATATGGAGGTGACAAAGAGCTCACCGTAAAAGGTTACGTTGATGCAAGCTTTGACACTGATCTGGACGATTCTAAATCGCAAACCGGATACGTGTTTACATTAAACGGTGGAGCTGTCGGTTGGTGCAGTTCTAAACAAAGCGTCATAGCGGGATCTACATGTGAAGCGGAATACATAGCTGCTTCGGAAGCAGCGAACGAAGCGGAATACATACCTAGTGCATCGGGTCCAATGAAATTTTTTTGTGACAATACTGGTGCAATTGCCTTGGCAAAGGAATCCAGATTTCATAAAAGGACCAAGCACATCAAGAAACGCTTCAATTCCATCCGGGATCTAGTGCAGGTGGGAGACATAGAGATTTGCAAGATATATACGGATCTGAATGTTGCAGACCCATTGACTAAGCCTCTTCCACGAGCAAAACATGATCAGCACCAAGACTCCATGGGTGTTAGAATCGTTACAGTTTAATCTAGATTATTGACTTTAGTGCAAGTGGGAGACTGAAGGAAATATGCCCTAGAGGCAATAATAAAGTTATTATTTATTTCCTTATATCATGATAAATGTTTATTATTCATGCTAGAATTGTATTAACCAGAAACATAATACATGTGTGAATACATAGACAAACAGAGTATCACTAGTATGCCTCTACTAGACTAGCTCGTTAATCAAAGATGGTTATGTTTCCTAACCATAAACAAAGAGTTGTTATTTGATTAACGAGGTCACATCATTAGTTGAATGATCTGATTGACATGACCCATTCCATTAGCTTAGCACCCGATCGTTTAGTATGTTGCTATTTGCTTTCTTCATGACTTATACATGTTCCTATGACTATGAGATTATGCAACTCCCGTTTGCCGGAGGAACACTTTGGGTGCTACCAAACATCACAACGTAACTGGGTGATAATAAAGGAGTACTACAGGTGTCTCCAAAGGTAGATGTTGGGTTGGCGTATTTCAAGATTAGGATTTGTCACTCCGATTGTCGGAGAGGTATCTCTGGGCTCTCTTGGTAATGCACATCACATAAGCCTTGCAAGCATTGCAACTAATGAGTTAGTTGCGGGATGATGTATTACGGAACGAGTAAAGAGACTTGCCGGTAACGAGATTGAACTAGGTATTGGATACCGACGATCGAATCTCGGGCAGGTAACATACCGATGACAAAGGGAACAACGTATGTTGTTATGCGGTCTGACCGATAAAAGATCTTCGTAGAATATGTAGGAACCAATATGGGCATCCAGGTCCCGCTATTGGTTATTGACCAGAGATGTGTCTCAGTCATGTCTACATTATTCTCGAACCGTAGGGTCCGCACGCTTAACGTTACGATGACAGTTATTATGAGTTTATGCATTTTGATGTACCGAAGGTTGTTCGGAGTCCCGGATGTGATCACGGACATGACAAGGAGTCTCGAAATGGTCGAGACATAAAGATTGATATATTGGAAGCCTATGTTTGGACATCGGAAGTGTTCCGGGTGAAATCAGGATTTTACCGGATTACCAAAAGGTTACCGGAACCCCCCGGGAGTCATATGGGCCTTATTGGGCTTTAGTGGAAAGGTGAAAGGGGCTGCCATAGTGGGCTGCGCGCCTCCCCCCCTCCCCTAGTCCTATTAGGACTAGGAGAGGTGGCCGGCCACCTCTCTCTCTCTTTCCCTCTTGGGAGTCCTATTTGGAATAGGATTGGGGGGGGGAGTCCTACTCCCGGTAGGAGTAGGACTCCTCCTGCGCCTTCATAGGGCTGGCCGCACCCCTCCCCCTTGGCTCCTTTATATACGGAGGCAGGGGGCACCTCTAGACACACAAGTTGATCATTGAGATCGTTCCTTAGCCGTGTGCGGTGCCCCCTGCCACCATATTCCACCTCGATCATATCGTTGTAGTGCTTAGGCGAAGCCCTGCGTCGGTAGAACATCAAGATCGTCACCACGTCGTCGTGCTGACGGAACTCTTCCCCGATGCTTTGCTGGATCGGAGCCCGGGGATCGTCATCGAGCTGTACGTGTGCTAAGAACTCGGAAGTGCCAGAGTAACGGTTCTTGGATCGGTCGGATCGGGAAGAAGACGTGCGACTACTTCCTCTACGTTGTGTCAACGCTTCCGTTACGATCTACAAGGGTACGTAGATCATACTCTCCCCTCATTGCTATGCATTACCATGATCTTGCGTGTGCGTAGGAATTTTTTTGAAATTACTACGTTCCCCAACATAGCGGGTGGCGTCGTCCTCCCCGTTGAAGTCCCACATGGGGTGGCTTCTATACTGAAGCGGCTGCACCCCCGCATAATGCATTCGGCCATAACCCCGATCATGGTTAGTCCGGAATGGGCTAACAATCTTATTCGGCCCATCAGGTAAAGGATGTCCCTGTCACCTCCCCTCTGAGGGCTCCGTGGGCGCCAGCTTAGGCGCTTCTTTAAGGGAGCACTGTTGAATTCATTCCGAGGGCCAGTCTTCGGACGCCTTCTTTGGGGTTCCGGACAGATATCCGGTCCCGGCGATGCGCCACACTTCAGCTCCGCCCACTTGATACATTGACCCCTTCTTGAAACGGGGCACGAGGCAAAATAGCTCCTTCCACAGTCCGAAATGAGCTTCAACACCCAAGAACAGCTCGCAGAGGGCTACAAAGCCCGCGATATGCAATACTGAGGCAGGCGTGAGATGATGTAACTGGAGGCCGTAGAACTCCAGCAGCCCCCAGAGAAATGGATGGATTGGAAATCCGAGCCCCCTTATTAAGTAAGGGACGAGGCACACCCGCTCTCCTTTGGAGGGATTAGGGGCATTCTCTGCTTGCTCTCCGCCGTTGTAGACGGCAAGATCGGCTCAAATCGGGACCATTTAGGCCGGGGGGAGAAATCCCTTGGTCTGGAGCGTCACTAGCTCGCTATGCGGGATGGAACATCTCTCTCAATATCCAGGCTTAGGGATGGAAGGGCGAGGGGAGGAGTTGCGACGGCTGGCCATGGTGGAATGGACCTTTTTCGGATGCGCTCTGATGAACACTCGCGGAGGGGAGAAGGTGTGGATTGGATCTAAATCCTCGTCCCCTTAAATAGGGCATCTCATTTACGCGGCTACGGGTGTGGATGTAAAAACATTCAGACTTTTCATATTCGTTTGACACATGGGAAGCGGCCATTATTGGGCGTAGAAGCCAAGGAGCGCAAACATTTACAAGAAACCAGACTTTATTCAACAGGTACACGGAATTTGGAGGAGAACCCGCCTTGCAATGCTGAAGACAATCTGCACGCCGGACTCATCGTCATTGAAGCCTGGTTCGGGGGCTACTGAGGGAGTCCTGGATTAGGGGTCCGGACAGCCGGACTATATCTTTTGGTCGGACTCCTGGACTATGAAGATACAAGATTGAAGACTCCGTCCCGTGTCTAGAAGGGACTTTCCTTGGCGTGGAAGGCAAGCTTGGCGATACGGATGTGAAGATCTCCTACCATTGTAACCGACTTGGTGTAACCCTAACCCTCTTCGATGTCTATATAAACCGAAGGGTTTTGGTCCGTAGGACAACGTACACATCAACAATCATACCATAGGCTAGCTTCTAGGGTTTAGCCTCCTCGATCTCGTGGTAGATCTACTCTTGTACTACCCATATCATCAATATTAATCAACCAGGACATAGGGTTTTACCTCCATCGAGAGGGCCCGAACCTGGGTAAAACTTCATGTCCCTTGCCTCCTGTTACCATCCGGCCTAGACGCACAGTTCGGGACCCCCTACCCGAGATCCGCCGGTTTTGACACCGACAGCCACCTTCTCACCCATGCAGAGGCAGTTACTTGGCAAGGGTAGTCGGTTCAGCCCGTCCCATTCCAGGTCTATGGTCAGTACGGTTTGCGCCGCTTTTGAAGTAAGCGCCAGTTGATTATGTCCTAATGTGATACCCTATATATAGGAGCCCGCCATCCAAGCCGACCCTACCTGGGTGGCTTTCACCAACATGAGCTCCCCTACCCACCAAATATTTATTTATCTAGTAACCCTGCCCGGGTCGCAACTACTTAATATAGATACTTCACCTGGTCTGGTCCAACTGCCAAATCAGTGGATCAGCTTGATCCAAATTTCATTTTGTTTACGGAAAATATTTACTTTTAATTCTTATGCAAAATTTTGGAAATGACCCATAGCCTGGAAAACATTTATCAAGACATGGTCAAGGAGATGACGACTTGCCGGGTAGCGCTCCGACCAACTCAGAACCACCAAAAGTGGGTCCTATGGGTCCGAGATCGACTCCTGATAATTATTTCACAAAAAAGTTTATATTTTCCCTAATCAAGATCCAAGCATCAAGCAACACTTCCATACAGTGCAATCCATTTTAATTAAAAAGGTAATGATACGTGCTAGTGTGTAATTAGAAGCAAAATGCATACAGCACATCAACAAGTAGTACGCACGTGCACATCACAAAGAGCAAGAAAGCAAGCTCAAAAGGAAAAACGTGTTTAGCTGGTTGAACCCAACCTCGGCAGAAATATCATTTTTTTATCCAACTAGTCATCTTCCCCAGCTCTCTTCCTCTCTCTCACTGTCACTGGTATGCTCAGCCAAACAGAACCAACTCATCTCTCTCTCCCTAACTACAGAGTAGGCCGCCGCCGGCTCGATCTGCCACTTCCGGCAATCTCCGGCGACACTGCGGACACCCACGAAATCCCCTCGACTCCCTATACCATATTACCCCATTTATTTGATCTGCCGCCGCCAAAATCGCCGCCACCACTCAATCCTAGCGCCGCCTGATCTAGGTCCGGTGGGCTTGCCACCGGCTGCAGCGGCAACGACGTCTCCATGCGTACATCCTCCCCCAGCGCAGCCCCACGCACGAGGCATGCAGCCACGGGCGCCGGGCGCGTGCGGCTTCACCGGCGCTGCTCGATCGCCATGGCTCTGTTGCTAACGGTGTGGACTAGCCACATCCTACTGCTACTACTGGTAAGTGCTAATCCTGATTCCTTCTCCATGAAGTGCTCCAAATTTCACAACAAGTGCCTCCTATATGTGAACGTGGGTGTGCATATGTTGTTCATTTTATCCCAGGCCCTACTATTCCCCACTCAGCCATATTGCCTTCTTTCTCTTTGTTTATCTCAAGGCCAAGAAATTAATTAAGATTTAATCTATGGTGTGGTCATGGTATTGCTACTGATTAGATCTAAATACTGTTCCTAACTAGTGCTACTCATCCTTGAACACCATATAGAAGTAAACAGTGGCAGTGAAACTCCAAAAATAATTACTTGTGAGTAGATTATAAACATCAATCTCTCAGTGTTTGCTACAGATTGGCAGGGATTAATAATTAGGACAAGGTAGTATACACAGGAAGGTTGATCTTTTGGATACATACATGTCTTAGCAAGTTACTAGTACCTAGGATTTGATTCTTGGCATGTTATATCTAGTACAAGCCACGGATGTCATTCACAGAAACTTTTACAAGCTTTTGCAATTGATCTAATTAGTTTGACTAACTTGGGTGTTTACGCAAACATTTTGTTCTTTTTACAGTAAGGTAAAGAGATCGAGGTGAATAGATGCTCATGGACTGATTCAAACCGAGGTGGAGATAGATAAGAAAACAAGCAAGAAGGGATAACACAACAAGGTACTTGATTAGTACCTGGTGGCGCATGTAACCCAAAGATCTTCACCGCAGTGAAGGACAGCAGTGTGGCGGAAGGTGAAAAGGCAAGTGGTGGGGGTACTCCAGTGTATGTGTGTGTGAGGTAGAATGGTCCAGTGAAAGGGATGGCTCCTATTTATAGTGGGGTGAATAGCTATGTCGGTTTGAAGACACATTACATCTGGCATGCATGCGTGGTTAGTCTTGCATGCATGCCTCTACTTGTGTCTCTTGTGGGTTGTATTATGGACATGTGTAATTTGCTTGGCTGGCCATTAGTTGGCATTTACTTTATGTGAAAGAAATGAGACAAGGGTCTATAAAATATATGAAGGTTTGGAGAAGAATTTGTTTTGCATGACTAAATGCTATTTGCTCTAATAATAAATGTAGTTGTTTCTATTATTTTAATTAATGTTTTGGCAACGCCGTTGAAATTATTTTTATCTAATTTATTTATTATATTATTTTTTACGGTTTTTACAATACCGACGATCGAATCTCGGGCAAGTAACATACCGATGACAAAAGGGAACAACGTATGTTGTTATGCGGTTTGACCGATAAAGATCTTCGTAGAATATGTAGGAACCAATATGAGCATCCAGGTTCCGCTCTTGGTTATTGACCGGAGATGAGTCTCGGTCATGTCTACATAGTTCTCGAACCCATAGGGTCCGCACACTTAACGTTCGGTGACGATCGGTATTATGAGTTTATGTATTTTGATGTACCGAAGGTAGTTCGGAGTCCCGGGTTTGATCATGGACATGACGAGGAGTCTCAAAATGGTCGAGACATAAAGAACGATATATTGGAAGCCTATGTTTGGACATCAGAATGGTTCTGGATGAGTTCGGGCGTTTACCGGAGTACCGGGAGGTTACCGGAACCCCTCGGGGAGTATATGGGCCTTATTGGGCCTTAGTGGAATAGAGGAGAGGAAGGCCAAAGTGGAGGGCGCGCCCCCCTATCCCAATCCGAATTGGGTGTGGGCCCCCCTCCCTTCCTTCTCTCTCCCCCTTCGTTCTCTCCTATTCCTACTAGGGAAAGGGGGGAATCCTACTCCCGGTGGGAGTAGGACTCCCCCTAGGGCGCGCCATAGAGAGGGCCGGCCCTCCCCTCCTCCACTCCTTTATATACGGGGGAGAGGGGCTCCCCATAGACACACAAGTTGACAATTGTCTTAGCCGTGTTCGGTGCCCCCTGCACAGATTTCCACCTCGGTCATATCGTAGCAGTGCTTAGGCGAAGCCCTGTTCTGGTAGCTTCATCATCACCATCATCACACCGTCGTGCTGATAAAACTCTCCCTCAACACTCAGCTGGATCTAGAGTTCATGGGACGTCACCAAGCTGAACGTGTGCAGATCACGAAGGTGCCGTACCTTCGGTGCTAGGATCTGTCGGATCGTGAAGACGTTCGACTACATCAACCGCGTTGTCATAATGCTTCCGCTTACGGTCTGCGAGGGTACGTGGACAATACTCTTCCCCTCTCGTTGCTATGCATCACCTAGATAGATCTTGCGTGTGCGTAGGAATTTTTTTGAAATTACTGCTTTCCCCAACAGTGGCATCCGAGCCAGGTCTATGCGTAGATGTTATATGCACGAGTAGAACACAAAGGAGTTGTGGGCGTGGGTATATACATATTGCTTGCCATCACTAGTTGATTCTTGATTCAGCGGTATTGTTGGATAAAGCGGCTCAGACCGACATTACGCGTACGCTTACGCGAGACTGGTTCTATCGACATGCTTTGGACACAGGTGGCTAGTGGGTGTCTGTTTCTCCAACTTAAGTTGAATCAGATTCAATGAACATGGTTCTTTTTGAAGATCAAAAAGCAATCACCATACCACGTTGTGGTTTTCATGCGTAGGTAAGAACGGTTCTTGCTAGAAGCCCGTAGCAGCCATGTAAAACTTGCAACTACAAAGTAGAGGACGTCTAACTTGTTTTTGCAGGGCATGTTGTGATGTGATATGGTCAAGACGTGATGAGATATAAATTGTTGTATGAGATGATCATGTTTTGTTAAAGTTATCGACAACTGTCAGGAGCCTTATGGTTGTCTCTTTATTGCATAAGATGTAAGCGCCATACAATTGCTTTACTTTGTCGCTATGCGATAGCAATAGTTGGCAAGACGACCATGTGATGACACGTTGATAGAGATCGAGATCATGGAGATCATGGTGTCATGCCGGTGACGATGGAGATCATGACGGTACTTTGGAGATGGAGATCAAAGGCACAAGATGATGATGGCCATATCATGTCACATATTTTGATTGCATGTGATGTTTATATTTTATGCATCTTATTTTGCTTAGTTTGGCGGTAGCATTATAAGATGATATCTCACTAATTTCAAGGTACAAGTGTTCTCCCTGAGTATGCACCGTTGCGACAGTTCGTCATGCCGAGACACCACGTGATGATCGGGTGTGATAAGCTCTATGTTCACATACAACGGGTGCAAGCCAGTTTTGCATGCAGAATACTCGGGTTAAACTTGACGAGCCTAGCATATGCAGATATGGCCTCAGGACACTAAGACCGAAAGGTCGAGCGTGAATCATATAGTAGATATGATCAACATAGTGATGTTCACCATTGAAAACTACTCCATCTCATGTGATGATCGGACATGGTTTAGTTTATATGGATCATGTGATCACTTAGATGATTAGAGGGATGTCTATCTAAGTGGGAGTTCTTAAGTAATATGATTAATTGAACTTACATTTATCATGAACTTAGTCCTGATAGTATTTGCATATCTATGTTGTAGATCAATTGCTCGCGTATAGCTTCCCTGTTTTATTTATGATATGTTCCTAGAGAAAACTATGTTGAAAAATGTTAGTAGCGATGATGCGGACTAGCTCCGTGATCTGAGGATTATCCTCATTGCTGCACAGAAGAATTATGTCCTTGATGCACTGCTAGGTGACGGACCTATTGCAGGAGCAGATGCAGACATTATGAATGTTTGGCAAGCTCGGTATGATGACTACTTGATAGTTTAGTGCGCTATGCTTTACGGCTTAGAACCAGGAATTCAAAAACGTTTTGAACGCCACAGAGCATATAAGATGTTCCAAGAGCTGAAATTGGTATTTCAGACTCATACCCGAGTCGAGAGGTATGAGACCTCTGATAGGTACTTTGCCTACAAGATGGAGGAGAATAGCTCAACCAGTGAGCATGTGCTCAAAATGTCTGAGTACTACAATCGCTTGAATCAAGTGGGAGTTAATCTTCCAGATAAGATAGTGATTGACAAGGTTCTCTAGTCACTATCGCCAAGTAACTGGAACTTTGTGATGAACTATAATATGTAAGGGATGACGAAAACGATTCCCGAGCTCTTTGCGATGCTCAAATCAGTGAAGGTAGAAATCAAGAAAAGCATCAAGTGTTGATGGTTGACAAGACCACTAGTTTCAAGTAAAAGGGCAAGGGAAAGAAAGGTAACTTCAAGAAGAATGGCAAGCAAGCTGCCACACCCATGAAGAAGCCCAAAGCTAGACCCAAGCCTGAAACTGAGTGCTTCTATTGCAAAAGAAATGGTCACTGGAAGTGGAACTGCCCTAGATACTTGGCGGATAGGAAGGATGGCAAAGTGAACAAAGTATATTTGATATACATGTTATTGATGTGTACTTTACTAGTGTTTATAGCAACCCCTCAGTATTTGGTACTGGTTCAGTTGCTAAGAGTAGTAACTCGAAACGGGAGTTGCAAAATAAACAAAGACTAGTTAAGGGCGAGGTGATAATGTGAGTTGGAAGTGATTCCAAGGTTGATAAGATCACCATCGCACACTCCCTTTACCTTTGGGATTAGTGTTGAACCTAAAATAAATGTTATTTTGTGTTTGCGTTGATCATAAATATGATTGGATCATGTTTATTGCAATACGGTTATTCATTTAAGTCAAAGAATAATTGTTGCTCTATTTACATGAATAAAACCTTCTGTGATCATACACCCAAGGTGAATGGTTTACTGAATCTCGATCGTAGTGATAACATATTCATAATATTGATGCGAAAAGATGCAAAGTTGATAATGGTAGTGCAACATATTTGTGGCACTGGCGTTTAGGTCATATTGGTGTAAAGCGCATGAAGAAACTCCATGCTGATGGGCTTTTGGAATCACTTGATTATGAATCACTAGATGCTTGCGAACCATGCCTCATGGGCAAGATGACTAAGACTTCATTCTCCGGAACAATGGAGCGAGCCACTGACTTATTGGAAATAATACATACCGATGTATGCGGTCCGATGAGTGTTGAGGCTCGCGGCGGGTATCATTATTTTCTGACCTTCACAGATGATTTGAGCAGATATGGGTATATCTACTTGATGAAACATAAGTCTGAAACATTTGAAAAGTTCAAAGAATTTCAGAGTGAAGTGGAAAATCATTGTAACAAGAAAATGAATTTTCTACAATCTGATCGTCGAGGTGAATATTTGAGTTATGAGTTTGGTCTTCATTTGAAACAATGAGGAATAGTTTCGCAACTCACGCCACCTGGAACACCACAGCGTAATGGTGTATCCGAACGTCATAACCGTACTTTATAAGATATGGTGCGATCAATGATGTCCCTTACCGATTTATCAATATCGTTCTGGGATTATGCATTAGAGACAGTTGCATTCACGTTAAATAGGGCACCATCTAAATCCGTTGAGACGACGGCATTTGAATTGTGGTTTAGAAAGAAACCTAAGTCGTCGTTTCCTAAAGTTTGGGGCTATGATGCTTATGTGGAAAAGTTTCAACCTGATAAGCTTGAACCCAAATCGGAGAAATGCGTCTTTATAGGATACCCAAAGGAAACTGTTGGGTACACCTTCTATCACAGATCCGAAGGCAAGATATTTGTTGCAAAGAATGGATCCTTTCTAGAGAAGAAGTTTCTCTCGAAAGAAGAGTAGCTCCGTGCAGAGCATTGTAGACATATAATTTTTTTGCAAAATACAAACGGCTCTAAATGTGGCAGACCCGTTGACTAAATTTCTCTCACAAGCAAAACATGATCACTCTTTGGGTGTCAATCACATAGCGATGTGAACTAGATTATTGACTCTAGTAAACCCTTTGGGTATTGCTCACATGGAGATGTGAACTAATCATGTCGGTGGGAAACGATACCTATGGGATCACAAGGATCCCTACTGCGGTTGCGGGGCGCGGGGTTGAGAGAAGAGCGGGTCTAACAGAGAGCACGCGGTTCATTTATCCAGGTTCGGGCCGCGAGGATGCGTAAAACCCTAGTCCTGCTTTGGTGGATGTATTCTGAGTTCTTGAACTAGCTACGGGGTGTAACGAGCTCCAAAAAGCCAAATCCCTCTCCTCGTCGCCTTAGGCCTCCTTTTATGAAAAAGGGGTTGTCACAGTGGCACACAGGAGGTGAAAAGGCAACAGTGTTGCGAGGTTATCCTAGTATTACAGGACAAAGCGCATTAAATGCGAGGCTTAGGTGTCCCTCCACTTTATCGGGGCGGGGGCGAGGCCCGTCCAGTCCGTCTCTGCTCCTCCAAGCTTCGACACGCGCCCTGGCCAGCGATGCATGCGGTGCCATGTAGGTAGGCAGGCAGCTGAGGTGGCGCGGTGGTGGAGCCTCCACGAAGGGCTGCATGTCACCACGCAGGTGCCTGCCCAGCTGGTTGGGTTGGCAGCTGCATGCGAACGGCGGCGGAGACTTTGGCTAGTGCGGGCCTGACAGTAGCCCTGCTGGTGCGCTTGGCGGGGGCCTTTGTAACACCCCGGATGTAATTTACCTTATATGTATCCCAACTCTTGTCGTTTCCGGCACTGAGTTATTTTATTTCTCCGTTGTCGGGTTTTTGTCTCCGTATGTTGTTGTCTTTGTCATGCATCTCATATCATGTCATCATGTGCATTGCATTTGCATACGTGTGCGTCTCATGCATTCGAGCATTTTCCCCGTTGTCCGTTTTGCATTCCGGCGCTCCTATGCCCTTCGGTGGTCCTTTCTACGTCTTTTCGTGTGTGGGTGTTAAACGTTTTCGGACTGGACCGAGACTTGTCATGCGGCCTTGGTTTACTACCGGTAGACCGTCTGTCAAGTTTCGTGCCATTTGGACTTCGTTTGATACTCCAACGGTTAACCGAGGGACCGAAAAGGCCTCGTGTGTGTTGCAGCCCAACACCTCTCCAAATTGGCCCAAAACCCACCTAAACCTCTCCCATCATCTAGAGCGTTCGATCACGATCACGTGGCCGAAAACCGCACTCCATTTGGAGCTTCCTAGCTCCCTCTACCTCTATAAATAGACCCCCCACGAAAATCCCGGATCCCCTCCTTCCAAACCCTAGAAATCTGCTCCTGTCGCCGCCGGACGTGTCCGAATTGGGCCGGACACGTCCGCCCGCCGCCGCCGAACAACGAGGACGCGCCACCTGTCCGGGCGGGCGCCCACATCGCCGCCAACCGCGCGGGCCCGCCGAAGCCCACGTTCGGCCCCCGTGGCCCACGTCGGCGCCGCCACCTACCTCCGCGCGCCCGCCGCCCTTCCTCTTCGCGCCCGACGCCGGCGCCGTCTCTCCGCCGCCGCGCGCCATTGCAGGCCTCGCAAGCTCCGGCGACCGCCGCCTCACCTCGCCGTTCGCCACCCCTCGCCGCGGTGCGCCGCCCCACGCCCGATCCGGTCTCCGGCGACCTTCCCGCGACCCCGAGACCCTCCTCCGGCGATCCCCGATGAGCTACTCCGGCCGGATCCATCAACCACGATGAGCTGCTACAGTACTCCGGCGATCCTCGTAATCTGTGCCAGATCTGGATCGGGACAACGGTTGACTTTTTCCTCCCCGAAACCCTAATATTTTGCAATCATCATCATGCCATAACTCTGCATCCGTAGCTCCGATTCACGCGTGTAGCATATCAAAATGTTCGTCTCGATGAGTACATCATTTCATCTCATTGCATCATTTTCATTTGAGATCATCTTGATGCCCGAAATGCTGTTGGAAGAGGGCTATGCGAGGAATATTTCAGATCTGTTTCAGCAAATGGTCTTTTGTCATTTTTGCCATGATTAATGTGTGCATGCTATGATCCTGAGCTCTACATGTATTTTGTTATATGCCATGCCATCTTTACAGGGGTGTATGCCATGTATTTTTGTGATCTTTGTGGTGACTAGCACAAGCATGCAAAGTAGCCTACTCGTTGATGCTGATTTTAGGGACTTAGAATTTCACCAAGTCCTTGTCCTGTTTTGTTTTTTATGCCATATGTTCATGTTGTTTCCTAGTGATTCGTGCCTCTTTTGAGGATGATCAGTAAGGATGTTTTGTTAATATTGTTGTGCTCTATCCATCCATGTCTTTGTTTGGAATTATGGAGCACCTTAGCTTGAGTCAATCGAGCTCTACTTTTGCTATAAAATGTTCCTGGCAGATTGTTGACATGTTTAGCGATTTTGCCGAGGATGTTGCTATTGATCCGTGCATGCTATATTGTTGTTCTTGCCATGTCTAACTTCTATGCCATGGCTTATTGATGGGTGTATTCTTAGTTTGTCATGAAATTCTCTTTAGTGAGTGCATCGAGCTCGTAAACATGCCTACTTGTTAATCTGGTTGCATGCTCCAGTTTTTCACTAAGTCTGAATCTGTTTGTGTTTTTGCTATGTTCACATGCTTCAATTGTATTTTCTGATCCCTTTTGGCTCAAGGTCACTAAGGGAATTTTGTTATATGCTTAGAGTAGTTTCATGCCATGCCTTTCTTTGCCATGATATGTTCCTGTAGTAGGTAGTTTTCATACTCTAAAGATTGCTTCCTGATGATAAATTCCAGACTTGTGTTAATTTCACTAAGTCTGAAACCTGTTATCATTTGCAATTTTATCATGCTTGTCTGAACCTGTTAATGAGTGAATTAGCCGGAGCTCAGTGTTCATCTTTTGTCAAGCATCATGAGTGCATCCCTGCCATGTATTTTGTTGCTATGTTTGAGTGCTGTAGCATATTTAACTTGATGCATTTAGATGGTCACTTGCTAATTATCGCAGACCGGTGCCATATTTGTTTTGCTTGCCATCTCCAAACCGTGCATCCGATTCCGGTGATCTTTATATCGATTTCAACCGAAATCACCTCACCTTTCCAATGGAACTCTTGGATTTCCATGTTGAGGCCAGGTTCAATCATTCCTTTCCAAATCATGCATATGCATCTCATACCGCATCCCGCATGTCATACCATGTTTGCATCATATTGCTTGAGCATTGCATGTGATTGATTGTGTTCCTTTTTGCTTGTTGTTCTTGTTTGGGTAGAGCCGGGAGATGAGTTCGTGAACGAGGAGCCCGTTGAGTTCGCTTACGACGATCAAGGGAACTCTGAAAACTTTGCAGGCAAGATGACCATACCCTCAAAATCACTTCTATCTTTGCTTGCTAGATGCTCGCTCTTTTGCTATGCCTATGATACGATACCTACCACTTGCTTATCATGCCTCCCATATTGCCATGTCAAACCTCCAACCCACCATGTCCTAGCAAACTGTTGTTTGGCTATGTTACCGCTTTGCTCAGCCCCTCTTATAGCGTTGCTAGTTGCAGGTGAAGATTGGAGATCGTTCCTTGTTGGAACATTGTTTATTTGTTGGGATATCACAATTTTATCTTGTTTATCTTAATGCACCTATATACTTGGTAAAGGGTGGAAGGCTCGGCCTTATGCCTGGTGTTTTGTTCCACTCTTGCCGCCCTAGTTTCCGTCATATCGGTGTTATGTTTCCGGATTTTGCGTTCCTTACACGGTTGGGTTATAATGGGAACCCCTTGACAGTTCGCCTTGAATAAAACTCCTCCAGCAATGCCCAACCTTGGTTTTACCATTTTCCACCTAGCCTCTTTTTCCCTTGGGTTTCCGGAGCCCGAGGGTCATCTTTATTTAAACCCCCCCGGGCCAGTGCTCCTCTGAGTGTTGGTCCAAACTAGAGCCCCATGCAGCGCCACCTCGGGGAAACTCGAGGGCTGGTTTTAGTTGTACGGATTGCTTATCTGAGTGTGCCCTGAGAACAAGATATGTGCAGCTCCTATCGGGATTTGTCGGCACATTCGGGCGGTGTTGCTGGACTTGTATTATCATTGTCGAGGATGTCTTATAACCGGGATGCCGAGTCTGATCGGAATGTCCTGGGAGAAGGAATATCCTTCGTTGACCGTGAGAGCTTGTGATGGGCTAAGTTGGGACTCCCCTGCAGGGATTTGAACTTTCGAAAGTCGTGCCCGCGGTTATGGTCAGATGTGAATTTGTTAATGTCCAGTTGTAGATAACATGAAACTTAACTTAATTAAAATACACCAACCCGTGTGTAGCCGTGATGGTCTGTTCTTGGCGGAGTCCGGGAAGTGAACACGGCATTGGAGTAATGCTTGGCGTAGGTTGTTCTAGGATCACTTCTTGATCATAGTTGTTCATCCGTGCTTTGCCTTCTCTTCTCGCTCTCTTTTGCGAATATGTTAGCCACCATATATGCTAGTCGCTTGCTGCATCTCCACATCATACCTTTACCTTACCTATAAGCTTAAATAGTCTTGATAGCGAGGGTGTGAGATTGCTGAGTCCCCATGACTCACAATTTACTTCCAAAACCAGATGCAGGGACCGATGATACCGTTCCAGATGACATGACCGAGCTCAAGTGGGAGTTCAATGAAGACTCTCGTCGTTACTATGTGTCTTTCCCAGATGATCAGTAGTGGTGCCCAGTTGGGGCGATCGGGGACTTTGTCGCATTTGGGGGTTGATCTTTATTTTGGTACCGTAGTCGGACCCTGAATGTATTGGATGAATGTAATGACTTATTTATGTATTTGTGTGAGGCGAGTGTAAGCCAACTATGTACCTTTTCCCCTTTATTTATTTACATGGGTTGTTGTGAAGATTACCTCACTTGCGACATTGCTTTCAATGCGGTTATGCCTCTAAGTCGTGCTTCGACACGTAGGAGATATAGCCGCATCGAGGGCGTTACAGCCTTGCCGGGTGGCCCGGCAATGGTTTTGCCGTGGCGTGCAGGCGGCCCCGGCAAGGATCTTGCCGGGGGTCTTGTGGGTTTCTTCGGTGAGGATGGCTGCCTTCCTATCCTCATTTGATCTTGACTATTCTTTGTCTTCACGAAGATCTGCATGCCACCACAGAGGTGCCTCCCGAGCCCTGTCCAATGCATTTGTCGAGTGTTGGTGGGCTCGAGGGTGGCTCGCTCGGCTGGCGTGGGCGAGCTGCCCCGGCAAGGGTCTTGCCGGGGAAACCTGCTTTGCCCATCTGATCTTTGTGGCCTTGGTCCTTGTCGTTGCTTTGCTTCGTCTTGGGCTTCGGTTTTACCTTGGCTTACCTCCCTTGCTCTGCTTGGTGTGGTCGCGGGTGCGGCTCTGACTACCCGTGCACAGGTAAAGGGGTACAAAAATGTGCCCCTAGTTTTGTACACCGACAGGAGCACCCGGGCCTGGGCCACACCTAAGCACGACACGTTGTTGGGTCAGGCCCAAAATGGTGCGCGGGCAGGCGGGGCGGTTTTTACCGTGGTAAGGTTTTTCGCGCTCTGTGCCTCCCACGACCCGCGCGCGCGGCGTCGGGTGGTGGGGCGTGCGTGACGTAGGCGGCATGCGTGGGGCGGTTTTCACACACATGCGTCACATCGCAGTAAAGAGGCGGCTCGCGCCTTCCCCGTAAAGGGAGGGAGGCGTGGAGGCGCGGCTCATTTACTGAATGAGTCTTCAAGGCGTCCACCCCCTCGATTATGGGGTGGGGAGTGGTCGCCTCACCCGTCTCCTCGGTTCTTCACGTCTGCCACGTGTCTTTCATGTGCTCGGGGTGGCAAACGGTGGAGGCGGGAAACCGGGCCCCGCTGGTTGGGGCAGCGGGTCGGTCTTGGTTCCCTGCGCCTCCCGTGTCTTGATTGGCCGAGCGGGGCGACCGAGCCCCAACCCCGTTCCTTTATAAAGAGGGGGAAGGGGATGGCATCCCGCATTCTTCCATCTTCTACCTCCCTTTGCTTCCACTCCTTCCTTTCATTCACCATGGAGAAAGGGAATCCCGGTCCTTCAACGGTGGCGGCGAGGGTCGCCGCTCGACAAGGCGTCCCTCCTCCCCCTGAGCCCATGTTGGCAGAGCCGGCCGCGAGGGGAAGGGGGAGGGTGCGAGGCCGTGGGCGAGGCCGGGGCAGAGGTCGTAGTGCTCGGGGAAGAGGAGGACGGGGTGGCAGATCAGCCTCTCCTCCGCCAGCAGCTCCTCCTCCGATGGGGCACTTTATTAGGGGCGTTACCAGTAACCCCCAGTCTTAATGTACTTTAAACCTTGCATTACTGAGGGCTGGAGGGGCCTGGCGAACTCTATATAAGCCACCCCCCTCCTCAGTATCAAGGGTTGGCACCCCTATTATTCATACACACATAATTCAGTCGACCGCCTCCGGCCACCGAGACGTAGGGCTGTTACTTCCTCCGAGAAGGGCCTGAACTCGTAATCCTCGCGTGCTTACAGCTCCTCTATAGCTAAGATCTAGCCTCTCCATACATACCCCCCTACATCACTGTCGGAGTTAGAACCACGACAGTTGGCGCCCACCATGGGGCTAGGAGTCTTAGCGCCTAGTTTGAGAAGTTGCGATTTTTTCCGATCTCCTTGATCATGGTTTCGGGCGGAGCTTTGGTGGAAGGCCGCGAGATCCGTCTCGGCGCGCTCACGTTCATCGCCGACGACTCCGCTTGGCTTCAGGAGGCTCCACTCAATGTCGACGCGCTCCCCGTCCGCGGGGCGACGCACTTTCGCGCATGCATCCATGGTGTCCTCCTGCGGCAGCCGTCGACCCAGTATCGGTCGGCTCTCGTGGCATCTCCCCGCCCTGTTTCTCGCCGGCGCAAGCGCTCCGGTCGGTCGAGGCTTCAGAGGTGGGTGAGGCATGCGGTGGCCCGCCAGTCGGCCACCCCACAAGTTGCGGCAATCGAGCCCGACGAATCCCTCTACGGCCTGTTCGACTGGCTCCGCAGAGACCGCATCCGAATGCGACAGCAGTGACCCAGCTGCAGAGGTTCTGGTGATCGATGGGCCACACAGTCCTCCCGGTTTCCCCCGCGCTGACGGAGGCACGGATGGGGGCGACCCGTCGCATCCTCACGAGGAGTATCTCCCCGAGCCTCTCACGTCGTTGCAGCGGGAGGAACTTCACCGCCGGAACATGGATGCACTCCACACTCCTATCGTTGGAGAAACCCCCGAGGCCCGAGCCTTAGAAGACGCGCGCTTGGCTAACTTGGCCGAGCGCACTCGACTGGAGAATCTCCAGTGAATACTCGACGGGCGAGCGCGTCAACGGGCTCCAGAATCCAGTCGACGTCAACTCTTTCCGCCCCCGCAGGTATATCGTACTCCGATTCAGAATTTGGAGGCTGCGGCCCGTATAGCAGGGTCGATTCAGCCCTCCTAGTCAGAGGCTGGCAGAGGCTTGTTGCAAATCAGAGCATTGCTCCGGGCAGCGGGAGACCAGAATTCCGCTGTTTCTCAGTCGTGAAATAGGATCCACAGTCGATCCGTTGCAGCGGATATAGTCTAGTCAGCTCACAGCCCAAGATCGCCTCCGAGGCGTGAGGGATGTGGAGACCGGCGTGATCAGTACAGAAGGAATGAGCAGTATGATCACCAATTCGATCGTGATGATGGACGTCGAGTGCCAACCCCTCCCCTGAGGAGTGGATCATATGTGCCTCGACAGCAGGTGGACAGACACCCTCATAGTGTTGGGCGGAGAATTTCAGCCGACCCCAGGGAACCAGGCTTTGATGCGAGATCCATTCTCGTTCAAGGTTTGGTCGACAGGAATAGAGCTCACCGAGAAGGCCACGACAGAGATGCGCCTACCAGTAGCAGAGTACATGTTTTAGGGCCAGAGTGTTTCAGTCGAGCCATCAGAGCCGCTGTAATTCCTCCCAACTTCAGGTTGGCAACTGGAGTTAGTAAGTTCACCGGTGAGTCCAAGCCCGATACTTGGCTCGAAGATTACCGAGTGGCTGTCCAGATTGGCGGTGGGAATGATGAGGTAGCCATGAAGCACCTGCCTCTCATGTTAGAAGGCTCGGCCAGAGCGTGGCTGAATCAGTTAGCACCCAGCTGCATTTACACTTGGGAGGATCTCTCCTGAGTGTTTGTCACCACATTTGAAGGAACATGCAAGCGACCTGCAGGCCTTACGGATTGCGGTCTTGCGTGCAGAAACCGAATGAAACTCTGAGGGATTACATCCAGAGGTGGATCACATTGCATCACACAGTTGAAAATGTACCAGATCATCAAGCAGTTTGTGCCTTTAAAGAAGGCGTTAAGTACAGAGAATTGAATCTGAAGTTCAGTCGAACCGGAGAGATGTCTCTGAATCGGATGATGGAGATTGCCACCAAACACGCTAATGGTGAAGATGAGGATCGACTCCGGAGTGGCAAGCATAAAGCAGTCGCCCAGGAAACCGGAGGAAATTCCAGTCGGAAACAGAAGCGGAAAGCCGAGCCAGCCGCTCCTGGGGAGGCCCTGGCCGTAACCCAGGGAAAATTTAAGGGAAAACCCAAAGGACCTTGGAACCCCAAGAAAGTTAAAGACCAAGATGGAAATGATGTTTTGGATCTACCGTGTCACATCCACACCAAGAAAGGTGAAGAGGGTAAACTCATTTACCCAAAGCATACCACTCGACAGTGTCGGCTTCTGATCCAGCAGTTTCAGGGCAAGCAGTCCAAAGATAAGGAAAAGGAGTCGGACAAAGTTGAGGACAAGGAAGATAGTGACGATGGGTACCCCCAGGTCAATTCGGCCCTGATGATTTTTGCTGATGTTGAGAGCAAAAGTCGACTGAAGGTTATTAACCGTGAGGTAAATATGGTTGCTCCGGCAACACCCAATTATCTGAAGTGGTCCCAGACTGCCATCACATTCGACCAGTCTGATCACCCTACGCACATTGCCACCCCTGGTGGCAAGCTCTGGTGGTCGACCCAGTTGTTGAAGGCACTCGACTGACCAAAGTCCTGATGGATGGAGGCAGCGGTTTGAACATACTGTATCCAGAAACATTGAAAGGGATGGGCATTCCGATGTCCAGGCTCAGCACCAGTAACATGAGTTTCCATGGAGTCATTCCTGGGAAGAAAGCCGAGTCACTTGGCCAAATTGCTCTTGATGTGGTTTTCGGTGATTCCAAGAATTACCGCAAGGAAAAGTTGACATTCGAAGTTGTGGATTTCCAAAGTGCTTATCACGCTATTTTGGGAAGGCAGCTTATGCACGCTTCATGGCTCGACCATGTTATGTGTATCTCAAATTGAAGATGCCTGGTCCCAAAGGTGTGATCACTGTTATAGGCAATCGGAAGAAAGCAGAAGAGTGTTTCCAGAAAGGCTCAAAGATTGCTGACGCTCATATGGCGGTGGTTGAGCTGCAAGAGTATCAGAAGACTGAAGATCCGAGTGAGTTGCTACGAGCTAAGAAGCCTGCTTCAGAATCAGCTTTTCAGTCGTCCGGTGAAACGAAGGCAGTTCACATTCACCCGACCGATCCAAACGCTGCTCCGACTCACATCTCAACGACAGTCGACTCCAAATAGGAAGAAGCGCTCATCCAGTTCCTCCGTGAGAACTGGGACATCTTCGCATGGAAGCCTGCTGACATGCCTGGAGTTCCCAGGGGGCTGGTTGAGCACCGTCTATGAGTCGACCCAAAATTTAAACCTGTGAAAGAACATCTTCGACGGTCCGCTGTCCAGAAGAGGAAGGCCATTGGCGAGGAGGTAGCTCGGCTCTTAGCATCGGAGTTCATCCGAGAAATTTACCACTCTGAGTGGCTCGCCAATGTTGTCATGGTCCCCAAGAAGGACAAGTCACTTCGCATGTGCATTGATTTCAAGCATATCAACCGGGCCTGCCCGAAAGATCATTTTCCTCTCCCCCGCATCGACCAGATAGTCGACTCGACTGTGGGATGTGAGCGTTTGTCTTTCCTAGACACCTATTCCGGGTACCATCAGATCCGTCTGTACGGGCCCGACGAGATCAAAACAGCTTTCATCACTCCATTCGGGTGCTTCTGTTATGTCACCATGCCGTTCGGCCTCAAGAATGCCGGAGCCACGTTCATGAGGATGACTCAGAAGTGTTTGCTCACTCAAATCAGTCGGAATGTGGAGGCATACATGGATGATATTGTGGTCAAGTCACGGAAGGGTTCCGACCTGCTGGCTGACCTTGCTGAAACCTTTGCCAACCTTAGGAGGTATGATATCAAGCTCAATCCGTCAAAGTGCACGTTCGGAGTTCCAGGTGGGAAGTTGCTCGGTTTTTTCGTTTCTGAACGAGGAATCGACGCCAATCCTGAAAAAATTGGTACTATACTCCGGATGAAACGTCCTGTGCGTGTGCATGACGTCCAGAAGCTTATAGGATGCTTGGCCGCTTTAAGTCGATTCACCTCTCGCCTCGGTGAAAAGGCATTGCCTCTTTACCGACTGATGAAGAAGTCCGACAAGTTCGAGTGGACTCCAGAAGCCGATGCAGCGTTTACAGAGCTCAAAGCTCTGCTCTTCACCCAGCCGGTGCTTGCTGCCCCAATCAGCAAGGAGCCTTCGCTGATTTACATTGCAGCCACATGACAAGTTGTCAGTACAGTACTTACGGTCGAGCGGGAAGAAGAAGGAAAGGCCTTCAAAGTTCAGCGCCCAGTATATTATGTTTCTGAAGTTTTGACTCCTTCAAAGCAAAGATATCCTCATTACCAAAAGCTTGTATATGGGATTTATATGACCACGAAGAAGGTTGGACATTACTTCTCTCATCATTCCATTACAGTCGTCAGCGACGCTCCACTATCAGAGATTTTGCACAACAGAGATGCAACTGGTCGAGTGGCCAAATGGGCGATTGAACTTCTTCCCCTAGATATCAAGTTTGAGGCAAAGAAAGCTATCAAGTCCCAAGAAATTGCAGATTTCGTCGCCGAGTGGATCGAACAGCAACTTCCGACTCAAGTTCACTCGGAGCACTGGACCATGTTCTTCGATGGATCTAAGATGCTGAATGGTTCCGGTGCTGGGGTAGTATTGGTTTCCCCCGAGGAAATAAGCTCAGATATGTTCTCCAGATTCACTTCGATTCCTCCAATAATGAAGCAGAATATGAAGCACTTTTGTATGGGTTGCGCATGGTCATTTCACTCGGCGTCCGTCACCTCATGGTCTATGGCGGCTCAGATTTGGTGGTTAATCAGGTGATGAAAGAATGGGACATCAGAAGTCCAGCTATGACTGGTTATTGCAATGCAGTGAGAAAGTTAGAGAAGAAATTCGAGGGGTTAGAGCTTCATCACATCCCCCGACTGAAAAATCAAGCGGCTGATGATTTGGCAAAGATAGGCTCCAAGAGAGAAGCCATCCCCAGCAATGTGTTTTTGGAACACATCCACTCGCCATCAATCCAGGAAGATCCTTTTACAGATGAAGCCCCGCAGCCAAAGAGTGCCACAGATCCGACTGAAGTTGAAATTCCGGCAGTGGTCGACCTAATCATGGAAGTTTTGACTATCACCCCTGACTGGACGATACCGTACATCACGTATATCCTGAGAAAGGAACTCCCAGAGGACGAAGAAGAGGCTCGACAGATCATCCGTCGATCCAAGGCCTTTACAGTCATAAAGGGACAGTTGTATAGAGAAAGCGCGACTCGAGTCGGTCAGAAGTGTATAACAGCAGAAGAAGGTCAGATAATCCTTGATGATATCCACTCGGGGACCTGTGGTCATCATGCGTCCTCTCGGACCATTGTGGCTAAACATACCGAGCGGGATTTTACTGGCCAAGAGCGAATGAAATGGCAAAAGAGATAGTCGACAAGTGTGAAGGGTGCCGGTTCTACTCCAACATGTCGCACAAGCCTGCATCAGCCCTGAAGACCATTCCACTCGTCTGGCCCTTCGCTGTTTGGGGACTGGACATGGTTGGCCATTGAGAACAGGCAGGAGCGGTTTCACACATGTGCTTGTGGCAGTCGACAAGTTTACCAGATGGATTGAAGCTAAGCCTATCAAGAATCTTGATGCTTGCACTGCTATCAGTTTCGTCAGAGAGTTAACATTCAGATATGGAGTCCCGCATAGCATCATCACCGACAATGGGTCAAACTTTCATTCGGACAAGTTCAGAGCTTTTTGCGCCTCTCAAGGCACACGAGTCGACTACGCATCGGTCGCCCACCCCCAGTCGAATGGACAAGCAGAAAGGGCAAATGGTCTGATTCTCAAAGGACTAAAGCCTCGGCTGATGCGTGATATCAAGCACGCAGCAGGCGCTTGGGTCGACGAGCTTCCGTCGGTTCTGTGGGGATTGAGGACTACCCCGAATCGGTCGACTGGAAGAACTCCGTTCTTTCTGGTTTACGGAGCGGAAGCAGTCCTGGCGAGCGATCTACTTCACAATGCACCCCGAGTCGAGCTTTATACTGAAGATGAAGCAGAACAAGCCCGACAAGACGCAGTCGACCTCCTGGAAGAAGAAAGAGAAATGGCTATGATCCGATCGACCATTTATCAGCAAGACTTGCATCGATTCCATGCCAGAAGTGTGAAGAGTCGAGCCTTCCAAGAAGGAGATTTGGTCCTCCGAGTGGATCAACAGAAACCACACAAACTCGCTCCTACTTGGGAAGGTCCCTTCATCGTCACCAGAGTCCTCCACAATGGAGCGTATCACCTTTACAATGTCGATCGCCAGATCGATGAGCCACGAGCTTGGAATGCAGAACTGCTCCGCCCCTTTCACACTTGAATTCTCACTCGGATGAGATGTAATAAGAAAAACTTCTGTAGTCTATTTATCAAAGACAAGATTGTTACAAATTTTCCTATAATTGTTGTTGCTTTTGTTTGCGTGTGAAATCCCCCAGTGGGTGGCTTAGCTGCGAATCCGTTTCGCCTAAGTTTGTAAAAAATAATCCTATCGAGTGGCGAGCCAGACTCCCACTCGGAGGCTTAGCTGCAGCTCAGTGCTCGCCTAAGTGTTTAAAAATCCTACCGAGTGGCAAGCCAGACTCCCACTCGGAGGCTTAGCTGCAGCTCAGTGCTCGCCTAAGTGTTTAAAAATCCTACCGAGTGGCGAGCCAGACTCCCACTCGGAGGCTTAGCTGCAGCCCAGTGCTCGCCTAAGTGTTTAAAAGTCCTACCGAGTGGTGAGCCAGACTCCCACTCGGAGGCTTAGCTGCAGCCCAGTGCTCGCCTAAGTGTTTAAAAATCCTACCGAGTGGCGAGCCAGACTCCCACTCGGAGGCTTAGCTGCAGCCCAGTGCTCGCCTAAGTATTTAAAAATCCTGCCGAGTGGTGAGCAGACCTCCCACTCGGGGGGCTTAGCTGCAGTCCAGTACTCGCCTAAGTTTGAAAAAATCCTACCGAGTGGAGAGCAGACCTCCCACTCGGGGGCTTAGCTGCAGTCCAGTACTCGCCTAAGTTTGAAAAAATCCTACCGAGTGGATAGCAGACCTCCCACTCGGGGGCTTAGCTGCAGTCCAGTACTCGCCTAAGTTTGAAAAAATCCTACCGAGTGGAGAGCAGACCTCCCACTCGGGGGCTTAGCTGTAGTCCAGTACTCGCCTAAGTTTTTAAAATCCTACCGAGTGGAGAGCAGACCTTCCACTCGGAGGCTTAGCTGCAGCCTAGTGCTCGCCTATGTACGGAACACATCCCAATCCGCAAGGACGACGAGGTGCAAATCGACTGCTACCTTCTCCTTCGGAGTTGCACCACAAATACGAAGTTATTTCGAGTGAAGAACAAGTTCCACTCGACAGATAATTCATGAAGATATTCAACGATAAATCAAGTTCAGATAAGATCCAAAGGTTCTAGACCGCAGATCAAAGTACTCGAGCCTCCAGCTCGACGGAGTTTAACGGTTACAAAATCCACTCGGCATTCCGAGGCAAATTTAAAGTGAAGCATAAAAGTTTTTATTTCTCATGCGGAGGACTGGAAGGGGCGACGAACTCGTCCAAGTCGATCCCGTCTGCAATGCGAGTGGCAGCAGTAATGAAAGTCTCCATGAAGTCTTGAAAGCTGTGCTTCCTGGTATTGGCAACTTGGATGGCGGCCAACTTTTCTTCTCGCGCCTCCTTGCAGTGGACGCGGACGAGAGACAGAGCGACGTCAGCGCCACATCTAGCAGAAGATTTCTTCCATTCCGCCACTCGACCTGGGACTTCATTCAGTCGAGTCATCAGGGACTCGAGGTCATTCTGAAGCGTCGTCCTAGGCCAGAGCGACGTGTCGATCCGTGACATCGCAACCTTCAACCGAGCAAGATAGTCAACAACGCCGGCAACACGAGATTCCAGTCGGAGCACGTTCATAGCAGCCTCGTCCTTCACTGGAGAATTGATGGGGTCCAAGTCTGTCTCCACTCGACTGGTCTCCTCTTCAAAGTTCTGGCAGAATTCTGTAAACACAATTCAAGGATAAGTCAGTGGCTCTACGCAGATTTGGTAACTGCAAGTCAGTCGGGCCGGAGTAATTACCCTCGAGCATGACGAATAGCTTCTTGGCGAGTCCACCGAGATAAGCCTCCAGATCGTTCCTCTTCCCCGCCAGTTCACTTGCCTTGTCATTCAGAGCTATATTGGCATTCTTCAGACGGCTGGCCTCTCGATTAGCCGCGTCGAGAGCAGTTTTCAGCCTGGAGTTTTCCTTTTCAAGAGTACCGACTGAAGCCAGTTTTTCTTCAGCAAGCTTCGTTTTGTTCAGGGCCTCCTTCTGCGCTTCGGCAAGGTCTTGATCCTTCTTCTTCAGAGCCTCCTCCATTTTGTCTGCGAAACAGCAAGTGAGATCAACATCGAGGACGGCCAGAAAGAAAGGACAGTCGACAAAAGCTCACCAGCCATACCTTTTGCTTCGTCCCTCGCCTTCTGCAAGTTCTCCCGAGCAAGCTTCAAGGCAAGGTTCAGCTGGATCTGTTTGTTCTCCAACTCAGTGTAGCGAGCCACAAGTTCGCAGGATTTCTGCAAAAAATCAGTCGACAGACATCCAAGATAAGTTGCTTCCGAGTAACCAAGAGACAATGATGGTGTTTCTAAGACTACAGCCGAATCAAAAACATTCGACAGTAGTCTCGGGGACTACACCTAGTGGGTGCACTCAGCGTGCCCCCACTAGTTCGACCAAAAAAAATCGACTGCCCGCAGCCGACCATGTACAGTTCCATTCGACATGGCCTGACCAGACCGAGTGAAGATGTTCAGCTAAAGCAACACAATATAAAGACTACAGTCGACTGCCAGCAGTCCACCGTAGTCTCGGGGACTACACCCAGTGGGTGCACTTAGCGTGCCCCCACTCGTCAAAAAGATTAATAGACACACCCACTGGGCGTACAGATATAAAGATCTTCGGAAAAGAGATTCTTCAGATAGCATATCCTAACAGAATACGCGGTGAATCGACTGACCTGGACGTTGCTCTGAAGAGCTGAGCTCGCGTCATAAGCTGCTTGGCTGGCTTCCCGAACCACCTTCGCTTGCTCCATCATGATCCCCGCCTGGCGTATAGCCTCTTTAGCGGCACCCACTTGGTCCTCAGGGACGTGGTGTGTGGCAAAAAGCGAAGGCGGATTTGCAGTCGACGTCTAAGGCCGGACACTCGTCAGAGGTTCAGCGAAGGTCACAGAAACCCGAGTGGTATCACCACCCTCCCGGACTGCGGCCTCAGGTGCCGGAGTAGTTTGTGTGCTCTTGCCAGCCGGCGCCCTCCTGTTCCTTCGCGCCATCAGCGGCACTTCATCGTCATCATCAGGGAGGTCAATGACATGAGGAGGAGCTACAAGAAAAATCCAATCGACCGGAATTATAAGAAATCGTCAGTCGACTAAAAGCAGAGCATCAGTAATCGTACCGGGGTTGGAGGTAACAGCGTCTTCCATCTCTTGATCATCGTCCTTGGCGGAGATCTCCGAGGTGGCAGCACTGCAAATTTCGAAAGTCAGTCAGCTTATTCAATGAGTCGACCAAGAGTCCGTCACGTTCGACAAAGGAAAACAAATTCTACTATTACCCAGAAATGGTGGGGACAGTCATCTTCATCTTGGGCAGAGCCTTGGGCGGCTTGGACGGCGTCGCGCGTGGGTGCTTGGGAGCTTTTTCTGTCGTGGTGGAGATGAGATCCGAGGGTGCTTCGACGACTGCCCAACAGGGACAGTCACCTTACCACGTTCCCGCGCAGGGTCGTGTGTAAGCTTGGATCGCCGTTCCGAGCGGGGAGGTTCGACTTCTTCCTCCTCCTCTTCACTGGAGTCGTCGTCGTCATCCCCCTCTCCTTCGCCGTCAAATTCCCACTCTTCTCCCTCGTCTCCACTTTCGCCTCCACTCGCCTCTCCTTCCTCGGCCTGCTCCTGTGCTCCATTGGGTGTTGAGTACATCTCAGTAGTGGCCTAGAGGACAACAAACGAGACAAAAGTCAATCGACTGATCCAAAAAGAACAAATAAAGAAAGCAAGATCACAGTCGGAAACGCAAGATCAGACCTTGTCCACTTCGAATGTTTGGTCGAGTGGAGGAATCCTCCTGGCTCCTCGGGGGTTGTCCTTGTTCCCTGTGATACTCGACAGCCACCCTTCCAACATCTTGTCAGTGACCTCCTCTGGGTGAATCCGAGTGGTGTCTTCGAGACCCGAGTACAGCCACATCGGGTGGTCACGAGCCTGAAGCGGTTGGATGCGCCTCCGAAGGAAGACTTCCAACAAGTCCATGCCAGTCACACCCTCGCGGACAAGCTGAACCACTCGATCGACCAGCACCTTGACTTGCGCCTTTTCCTCCGGCGTCACTTTCAGAGAGGCAGGTTTTTGTGCTTGATTCAGAGAAAAAGGGGGAAGCCCAGTCGACTGTCCTGGGGTCACCTGGTCTTTACAGTAAAACCAAGTCGACTGCCACCCACGGACTGACTCGGGAAAAGTGATAGACGGAAAGGAACTTTTTCCCCTCATCTGGATTGCCAGACCCCCGCACAGCTGGATCACCTGCGTCCGTTCGTCACTCGACTTGGCCTTCTTGACCGACTGGGAGCGGCAAGTGAAGATGTGCTTGAAGAGTCCCCAATGGGGGCGGCAACCCAAGAAGTTTTCACACAAGGAAACGAAAGCAGCACGATACACAATAGAATTGGGAGTAAAGTGATGGAGCTGTGCTCCGAAGAAGTTCAAGAAGCTCTGGAAAAAAGGATGAGGAGGCAGAGAGAATCCACGATCGATATGGGTGGTGAGGAGGACGTACTCACCATCAAGAGGCTGGGGTTCCACTTCTTTCCTCGGGAGGCGCGCAGATTCGTGGGGAATGAATCCCCCCTCGACCAGATCATCGAGATCATCCTGCCGAATCATCGACGGCATCCGGTCACCCTGGATCCAATCCTTGGGCAGAGCAGTCCTCGAGGAAGATCCGCCCCGAGCGGACTTCTTCCCCTTCCCCTGCACCGCCGCCTTCTTCGCGCGCTCCAGAGCCGACGTCTTGTCCTTCACCATCGTCGCCGGCGAAGCTCGAACAGACCTACGGCACCAAGGTGGGAGCGGAGGTGGCGGAGGATCTTGTGAAGGAAGGGGGAAAAGTGGAGGCGCACTGTTCGGGGGTCCCGAGCTGGCAGCTTATAAGAGGTCGGTTCCGAGTGGCTGACTGGTAGGCCCAGGCAATCCCGTCAAATCCCGCAACGGGCGCGCACGCGGTACGTGGCGAAAAAGGTGGCGCGGGGATCGAGGAGCTTCCGTCCTATCCCATCCGATTACTGCAGCCGCCCCCGTCCCGCGCGCTTCCCGAAATTCAAATCCCGCAAAATCCGCGGGCCGCAGAACAACTCGTCAAACAGAAGATCCCTTTCACACCGTCACTCGGAACTTCACAAGTAAAGAAATTCACTCGACAAGAGGCCAAGAATGGATCAAGGCGACTGAAAGAAGTTGACGACGTCATCCGTGACAATTGATCCAAAACAAGACATTCATATAACATGAAGAACCAGTCGGAAAGATCCCCAACTCCTTCCCCACTCGAACCTCGATCCATTCGGGGGCTAATGATGAAGCTATGTACCTAGGATAGGGGCATGGACCTGTCCTAAGTACCCTACCCAAGGACATCCCTAGAAGAAGTCACCTTTCAATCGACTTGGAGGTATCCCACTCGACAGATTCAAGACACTCGACCACGAAGCAATCACTCGACCAAATTCCAGCCACTCGACTGCCAGGACATCTGAAGTCACCCTGCACGCAAACGGTCGGTCATTAAGTAGCTTTTATGGTCGTCATAGCACTTTATTAGGGGCGTTACCAGTAACCCCCAGTCTTAATGTACTTTAAACCTTGCATTACTGAGGGCTGGAGGGGCCTGGCGAACTCTATATAAGCCACCCCCCTCCTCAGTATCAAGGGTTGGCACCCCTGTTATTCATACACACATAATTTAGTCGACCACCTCCGGGCACCGAGACCTAGGGCTGTTACTTCCTCCGAGAAGGGCCTGAACTCGTAATCCTCGTGTGCTTACAACTCCTCTATAGCTAAGATCTAGCCTCTTCATACATACCCCCCTACATCACTGTCAGAGTTAGAACCGCGACAACCGGCGCCTTGCAGTGAGAAGGCTCCATCAAAGTACATGATCCAGTTGCGGTCTGCTTCCTTGCCGGGGAGAGTAGTCTCCTGGATTTGTTCGTCAGGCATCGAGGTCCATTCCGCGATGAACTCCGCCAGGTCTCTACTCTGAATTGTCGAGGTACTTTCAAAATTTAAGCTGAAGCTTGACAACTCCATGGCCCATTCCACAATCCTTCCGGTTGTGTCTGGGTTGTGTAGTATCCATTGCAACAGGAGGCGAGTGACGACAGTGATCTCGTGAGCCTGGAAGTAGTGGCGCAGCTTCCTCGAGACCATGAGGAGGCCGAAGAGCAATTTTTGCACACCGTAATACCTTGACCTAGCCCCTGCAAGAGGGAGCTGACAAAGTAAACCGGGTGCTGCATCATCTTTTTCTTGGGCACCACTTCACTCGGCCGCGGGGGCATCGCCCTGGTGGCACCAGACTCTGCCGGGGGCCGCGCCTTGTCGGCACCAGGCCCTGCCGGGGGAATCTTCGGCTCGCGATCCGCTGGTTCTGCCCCCATTGTTGCCTCCTCGTCGACCTCCCTCTGCGCCACTAGTGCGGCGCTGACCACTTGGTTCGTCGCCGCCAAATACAGCAGCAATGGCTCTTGTGGTTTAGGCGCAACTAGTATTGGCGTGGAGGAAAGGTATTTCTCCAGGTCCTGCAGTGCGACCTCGGCTTCTGGGGTCCACTCTATTGGGCCCGCCTTTTTCAAGATCTTGAAAAAGGGAAGGGTGCGCTCGGCGGACTTGGAGATGAACCGGCTCATGGCGGCAATGCAACCGGCGAGCCGACGCACATCCTTGATCCGCTTGGGCGCCTTCATCTGCTCAATAGCCTTGATCTTGTCTGGGTTTGCCTCAATCCCGCGCTATGACACGAAGAACCCGAGAAGCTTGCCGGACGGGACGCTGAAGACGCACTTCTCAGGGTTCAACTTGTGGTTGATCTTGCGTAGGTTGGCAAATGTCTCTTCTAGATCTTGCACCAGAGTCGGCCCGTCCTTGGTTTTGACCACTATGTCATCCATGTAGGCCTCCATATTTCTATGGAGCTGAGGTTCAAAACCAATTTGGACCGCTCTTGCAAACGTTGAGCCAGTACTCTTCAACCCGAAAGGCATCCGTAAAAAGCAATACGTACCACATGGGGTGATGAATGTTGTCTTCTCTTCATCCTCTCTTGTCATGAAGATTTGGTGGTAGCATGAGTAGGCATCGAGGAATGATAGCAGATCACATCCAGCCGGGGAGTCAACAATCTGGTCGATGTGCGGAAATGGGAAGGGGTCCTTAGGACAAGCCTTATTGATATCGGTGTAATCAATACACAGCCTCTACTTCCCATTCGCCTTGCGCACCACTACCGGATTGGTCAACCACGTCGGGTGGAGCACCCCTCTCACCAAACCTGCCGCTTCTAACTTCCTGATCTCCTCTGTGATGAACTCCTGCCTCTCCAGAGCCTGCTTTTTGACCTTCTACTTGACGGTCCGCGCGTGGGGGCAGACAGCTAGGTGGTCCTCAATCACCTCCCTGGGAACACCGGGGATGTCGGACACTTGCCATGCAAACACGTCGCCATTCGCCCGCAGGAAGGTGACGAGCTCGCCTTCCTATTTGCTGCTGAGGGTGGAGCCTATGATGAAGGCCCCTCCCGTGCCGTCCTCCGCGACGGGCACCTTCTTGGTCTGCGGCGGCTCGGCTCTGGATCTCTTGTTCTTGTCGGCAGAGCTCTCTGGCATGTCCTCAGCGGTAGCACAACACCCTGAGGCGGTGCGCTTGCCGGAGTGGGTGCGAGAGGTCTTGCCGGGCTCCTTTTTTCGTACCGGGCCTTCGGCGGCAGGAGCAGGTGCCTTGACGGCAGCTGCTGCAACTACTTCCCGATAGAGTTGGTCGGCGCAGATCAGCGCGTCCTTCTTGTCGGAGGGGATGGAGATGATGGTCAACGTCCCGGGCATCTTTAGCATGTTGTAGGCGTAGTGTGATGTCGCCATGAACTTAGCGAGTACCGGGCGGCCGAGGATCCCGTTGTAGGGCAAGGGGATCTCGGCCACGTCGAAGACGATCCTCTCCGTCCGGAATTTCAACTCCCCTCCAAATGTCACGGGCAGTGTGACCTTTCCCTTTGGCTGGCTTCTCCCCAGATTGACCCCCTGAAACGTGCCCATTTCCTCGAGGTCTCCGTCAGGGATTTGCAACCTTTTGATCACGACAGGCGAGATCAGGTTCAGGCCGGCCCCGCCGTCAACCAACATCTTGTTCACCCTGAGGTTGCATATTGTTGGTGAAACCAACAACGGCAAACACCCGACAGTGGTAGTGCGATCAGGGTGGTCCTCGGCGTCAAAGATGAGGGGCGTGCTGGACCACTTTAGTGGCTTCTGAGCGTCGAACGACGGCTCTGTTGCTGTGACCTCTCGCGCCCACTGCCTGAGCTGGCAGTGAGAGGTGTGCAGCGAGGCGCCGCCATCGATGCACATGGCCTCCATAGCCTTCTGGAACCCTTGCTCACCAGACTCGTCGTCCTCGTCGCGATCGTCGTCTTCTTGTTTCTTGTCGCGGCCCCGGGCAGGTCTTTCTTGATGTTTATCCTTGCCGGGGCGGCCTCCTTGGCCGCCGCGCTTCTTGCCGGATCCCTCAACACCATCCTGGTCCTTCTCTTTGTCCCGCCTTTCGTACTCAGCCTTTTGCTTCTCAGCAAGGAGCTCGACTTGCCGGCAGTTCTGGAGATCATGGCCCTTGGTGCAGTGGATCTTGCAGTATTGCTTGCTGGAGCTTCCTGGCTTGTCGGTAGCCGCCAAGGCTCGGCAGGCGGCGCACCCGCAATCTCCTTATCAGGGGTGTCTGCCTTGACCTTCTTGTTGGTACCGGTATCGTCAGATCCCTCAACAGAAAGCATGGCCTTGCCTTTGCATTTCCTGTTGCGACGTCGGCCCTTCTTCGTCGGGGCGGCGACGTCCTCCTCAGTAGAGTCGGTTTCCGCGCCGGCGTTTTCGCCGGGGTACTTCTTTCCCTCTTCAGCCTGGGCGCACCTATCGGCCAGAATGTAGAGCTCGACCACATCTTTAACCTTGGTCATCGCCAACTCCTCACGCATCTTGCGATTGCGCATGTTCTGATGGAACGCGATAATCACAGCGGTGGGATGAACGTCGGGGATGTTGTACTGCACCCGGCTGAATCTCTGGATGTACTTGCGCGGGGTCTCCCCTTCCTTCTGGGGAATGATATGCAGATCACTGGCCTGGCCATGAGCTTGGTGGCCTCCCGTGAAGGCGCCAACGAACTCATGGCACAGATCTGACCAGGAAGAGATGGAGTTTGCCGGCAAGTGCATCAACCAAGACATCACATTGGGCTTGAGCGCCAGCGGGAAGTAGTTGGCAAGCACCTTGTCGTCGCAAGCCCCAGCGGCCTGCATCATGATGGTAGATGCTGAGGAACTCGGATGGATGGGTCTTGCCGGTGTACTTCTCACCGACGTCGGGCTTGAACGTGCGGTAGGACGGCCACTGGAACTGCCTCAGCTCACGGGTAAAAGCCGGGCAGCCCACCTCGTAAGGTAGGCCGCCGGGCCCCCCCAGTGCCGGGTGGTCCATAGTGGGTCCTGCCCGCTTGTCCGACTGGTGGCGCACTTCGCGCCGGTGCTCGACGGTGGTTTGAGCGTCTTCGTGAGCTCGCTCCCGAAGTACCTGCGTTGGTCACGGAGGGTCCGTGGATCGTACGACACTATGGAGATGTTATCACCAGCGTCGCCACGACGGGCCGACGCCCGTGGCGGCTGGCGAGGAGGAGGAGAGTGCACCGTGGCCGCAGCTCCCCCGGTCCTCCCAGCGCCAGCATGTGGTGGTTTGGTGGAGCGCCGACCCGAGGGCCCCGCCCGCCGCGAATCGTCTTTGTTCGCGCCGGCGACGAGGCTCTGGATGGTGTCCCTCCACTCATCGAGCTTCTCCGCGGCAGGAGGGAAGTCGAGGAGCAGCTGCACGCGCGCCAAGGCTTCCACTGGCGTGGGTGGCGGCGACAGCTGAGTGGATCGTGGCGCGCTTCGACTTCTAACTATGTTAGAAGGAGCTTTGTCACAACCCAGTGGTTGCGTGCCATTTTCACCAGTGCTTCGACGAGCGTGTTGAACTCCTTCGCCTTGCTGACGACGCGCAGGGCTCTTCCCACGGCGGTGCCCAGGGTCACCAACATGGTGACGCTGTTCCGCGTGCACACCATGGGAAGAACACACGATGGTCGCCGGTGTATGCGTCCTGGAGGAAGCCGCGCCGCCCGGAGTTGGCGCAACGACACCCCCGGAGGGCCCCGCGCCGCCGGCAGGGGGCCCAGCTCCGTCTTTGGATCCGGCGGCGTGGGGCCGATCGTCTGGTGCATGAAAGACGCCGCTCGCCAGGCTCCGACTGCCTGGGTGGTGCTGGTGTTCGCGGGCCGCGGCCCGAGTCCTGTCCGCGACCGGTCCGCTGCTCGTCCGCGCCGGCATGGGCCGTTCGGCCCCCAACGAGCTGATCGCCGTGGTTGTCTTCTTCTTAGGGGCCATGGCGATGAAGAACCGCTAGGCTAACTACCAGACCAGATTCTCACAAACGCGACCCCTACCTGGCATGCCAAAGATGTCGGTGGGAAACGACACCTATGGGATCACAAGGATCCCTACTACGGTTGCGGGGCGCGGGGTTGAGAGAAGAGCGGGTCTAACAGAGAGCACGCGGTTTGTTTATCCAGGTTCGGGCCGCGAGGATGCGTAAAACCCTAGTCCTGCTTTGGTGGATGTATTCTGAGTTCTTGAACTAGCTACGGGGTGTAACGAGCTCCAAAAAGCCGAATCCCTCTCCTCGTCGCCTTGGGCCTCCTTTTATAGAAAAAGGGGTTGCCACAGTGGCACACAGGAGGTGGAAAGGCAACAGTGTTGCGAGGTTATCCTGGTATTATAGGACAAAGCACATTAAATGCGAGGCTTAGGTGTCCCTCCACTTTATCGGGGGCGGGGCAAGGCCCGTCCTGTCCGTCGCCGCTCTTCCATGTTTCGACACGCGCCCTGGCCAGCGATGCATGCGGTGCCATGTAGGTAGGCAGGCAGCTGAGGTGGCGTGGTGGTGGAGCCTCCACGAAGGGCTGCATGTCGCCACACAGGTGCCTGCCCAGCTGGTTGGGTTGGCAGCTGCATGCGAACGACGACGGAGACTTTGGCTGGTGCGGGCCTGACGGTGGCCCTGCTGGTGCACTTGGCGGGGGCCTTGCTGGGTGGCCCGGCAAGGGTCTTGCCGTGGCGTGCAGGCGTCCCCGGCAAGGATCTTGCCGAGGGTCTTGTGGGTTTCTTCGGTGAGGATGGCTGCCTTCCTATCCTCATTTGATCTTGACTATTCTTTGTCTTCACGAAGATCTGCATGCCACCACAGAGGTGCCTCCCGAGCCCTGTCGAATGCATTTGTCGAGTGTTGGTGGGCTCGAGGGTGGCTCGCTCGGCTGGCGTGGGCGAGCTGCCCCGGCAAGGGTCTTGCCGAGGCCGCTGAGGCTGCCCCGGCAAGGGTCCTTGCTGGGGAAACCTGCTTTGCCCACCTGATCTTTGTGGCCTTGGTCCTTGTCGTTGCTTTGCTTCGTCTTGGGCTTCGGTTTTACCTTGGCTTACCTCCCTTGCTCTGCTTGGTGTGGTCGTGGGTGTGGCTCTGACTGCCCGTGCACAGGTAAAGGGGTACAAAATGTGCCCCTAGTTTTGTACACCGACAAATCACATAAAGATGTGAACTATTGGTGTTAAATCACATGACGATGTGAACTAGATTATTTACTCTAGTGCAAGTGGGAGACTGAAGGAAATATGTTGTAGAGGCAATAACAAAGTTGTTATTTGTATTTCCTTATATTATGATAAATGTTTATTATTCATACTAGAATTGTATTAACCGGAAACTTAGTACATGTGTGAATACACAGACAAACAAAGTGTCCCTAGTATGCCTCTACTTGACTAGCTCGTTAATCAAAGATGGTTAAGTTTCCTAGCCATAGGCATGTGTTGTCATTTGATGAACGGGATCACATCATTAGAGAATGATGTGATGGACAAGACCCATCCGTTAGCTTAGCATAAATGATCGTTTAGTTTTGTTGCTATTGCTTTCATCATGACTTATACATGTTCCTCTGACTACGAGATTATGCAACTCCCGAATACCGGAGGAACACTTAGTGTGCTATCAAACATCACAACGTAACTGGGTGACTATAAAGATGCTCTACAGGTGTCTCTGATGGTGTTTGTTGAGTTGGCATAGATCGAGATTAGGATTTGTCACTCCCTGTATTGGAGAGGTATCTCTGGGCCCTCTCGGTAATGCACATCACTATAAGCCTTGCAAGCAATGTGACTAATGAGTTAGTTACGGGATGTTGCATTATAGAATGAGTAAAGAGACTTGCCAGTAATGAGATTGAACTAGGTATTGAGATACCGACGATCGAATCTCGGGCAAGTAACATACCGACGACAAAGGGAACACTGTATGTTGTTATGCGGTTTGACCGATAAGTATCTTCGTAGAATATGTAGGAACCAATATGAGCATCCAGGTTCCGCCATTGGTTATTGACCGGAGATGTGTCTCGGTCATGTCTACATAGTTCTCGAACACGTAGGGTCCGCACGCTTAACGTTTGGTGACGATCGGTATTTTGAGTTTATGTGTTTTGATGTACCGAAGGTAGTTCGGTGTCCCGGATATGATCATGGACATGATGAGGAGTCTCGGAATGGTCGAGACATAAAATATCGATATATTGGAATCCTATGTTTGGACATCAGAATGGTCCCGGATGAGTTCGGGCATTTACCGGAGTACCGGGAGGTTACCGGAACCCCCCGGGGAGTATATGGGCCTTATTGGGCCTTAGTGGAATAGAGGAGAGGAAGGCCAAGGTGGAGGGCGCGCCCCCTAGCCCAATCTGAATCGGGTGGGGGCCGCCCCTCCTTCCTTCCTTCTCTCCTACTCCTACTAGGGAAAGGGGGAATCCTACTCCCAGTGGGAGTAGGACTCCCCCTAGGGCGCGCCATAGAGAGGGACGGACCTCCCCTCCTCCACTCCTTTATATACGGGGGAGAGGGGCACCCCATAGACACACAAGTTGACAGTTGTCTTAGCCGTGTGCGGTGCCCCCCTCCACAGATTTCCACCTCGATCATATCGTAGCAGTGCTTAGGCGAAGCCCTGTTCCGGTAGCTTCATCATCACCGTCATCACGTCGTCGTGCTGACGAAACTCTCCCTCGACACTCAGCTGGATCTAGAGTTCGTTGGACGTCACCGAGCTGAACGTGTGCAGATCACGGAGGTGCCGTACCTTCGGTGCTAGGATCAGTCGGATTGTGAAGACGTTCAACTACATCATCCGCGTTGTCATAACACTTCTGCTTATGGTCTACGAGGGTATGTGGACAACACTCTTCCCCTCTTGTTGCTATGCATCACCTAGATAGATCTTGTGTGTGCGTAGGATTTTTTTTGAAATTACTGCATTTCCCAACACGAGCTTGCCAAACATTCATAACGTCTGCCTCTGCTCCTGCAATAGGACCGTCACATAGCGGTGCATCAAGGACATAATTCTTCTGTGCAGCAATGAGGATAATCCTCAGATCACGAACCTAGTCCGCATCATTGCTACTAACATCTTTCAACATAGTTTTCTCTAGGAACATATCATAAATAAAACGGGGAAGCTATACGTGAGCAATTGATCTACAACATAGATATGCAAATACTATCAGGACTAAGTTCATGATAAATTTAAGTTCAATTAATCATATTACTTAAGAATTCCCACTTAGATAGACATCCCTCTAATCATCTAAGTGATCACGTGATCCATATCAACTAAACCACGTCCGATCATCACGTGAGATGGAGTAGTTTTCAATGGTGAACATCACTATGTTGATCATATCTACTATATGATTCACGCTCGACCTTTTGGTCTCAGTGGCCATATCTGCATATGATAGGCTCGTCAAGTTTAACCCGAGTATTCTGTGTATGCAAAACTGGCTTGCACCCATTGTCTGTGAAAGTAGAGCTTATCACACCTGATCATCACATGGTGTCTCGGCACGATGAACTGTAGCAATGGTGCATACTCAGGGAGAACACTTATACCTTGAAATTTAGTGAGAGATCATCTTATAATGCTACCACCGTACTAAGAAAAATAAGATGCATAAAGGATAAACATCACATGTAATCAAATAAGTGATATGAAATGGCCATCATCAGCTTGTGCCTTTGATCTCCATCTCCAAAGCACGTCATGATCACCATCGTCACCGGCTTGACACCTTGATCTCCATTGAAGCATTGTTGTCGTCTCGCCAACTATTGCTTCTACGACTATCGCTACCGCTTAGTGATAAAGTAAAGCAATCACATGGCGTTTGCATTTCATACAATAAAGCGACAACCATATGGCTCCTGCCAGTTGTCGATAACTATTACAAAACATGATCATGTCATACAGCAATTTATATATCATCACGTCTTGACCATATCACATCACAGCAAGCACTGCAAAAACAAGTTAGACGTCCTCTGCTTTGTTGTTGCAAGTTTTACGAGGCTGCTACGGGCTTCTAGCAAGAACCGTTCTTACCTACGCATAAAAACCACAAATTTTTTTCGTCAAGTGTGTTGTTTTAACCTTCAACAAGGACCGGGCGTAATCAAACTCGATTCAACTAAAGTTGGAGAAACAGACACCCACTAGCCACCTGTGTGCGAAGCACATCAGTAGAACCAGTCTCATGAATGCGGTCATGTAATGTCAGTCTAGGCCGCTTCATCCAACAATACCGTCGAATCAAAGTAAGACATGTTGGTAAGCAGTATGACTATTATCGCCCACAACTCATTGTGTTCTACTCGTGCATATAACATCTACGCATAGACCTGGCTCAGATGCCACTGTTGGGGAACATAGTATTTCAAAATGTTTGCCTACGATCACGCAAGATCTATCTAGGAGAAGCATAGCAACGAGCAGGGAGAGTGTGTCCATGTACCCTCGTAGACTGAAAGCGGAAGCGTTTAGTAACACGGTTGATGTAGTTGAACGTCTTCGCGATCCAACCGATCCAATTACCGAATGTACGGTACCTCCACGATCTGCACAGGTTCAGCTCGGTGGCATCCCTCGAACTCTTGATCCAGTTGAGGCCGAGGGAGATTTCGTCAGCACGACGGCATGGTGACATTGATGATGAAGTTACCGGCGCAGGGCTTTGCCTAAGCACTACGATGATATGACCGAGGTGTGTAACTGTGGAGGGGGGCACCGCACACGGCTAAAAGATCAACTTGTGTGTCTTTGGGGTGCCCTTGACTCCGTATATAAAAGAGGAAGAGGGAGAGGCAGCCGGCCCTAGGGGGCGCCAAGGTCTGGAGTCCTACTAGGACTCCCTAGTCCTAGTAGGATTCCACCTCCCACACGGAGTAGGAAAGGGGGGAGGGAGAAGGAGAAGGAAAGGGGGGCCCGGCCCCCTTCTCCTAGTCCTAATCGGCCTCCTGCCCAAGGGGGGCACACCAGCCCCTTGTGGGCTGGTGTGATTCCTTCTTATGGCCCATAAGGCCCATAACTTCTCCTGGGGGGTTCCGGTAACCTCCCGGTACTCCGAAAAAATGCCCGAACCACTCGGAACCATTCCGATGTCCAAATGCAACCTTCCAATATATGAATATTTACCTCTCAACCATTTCAAGACTCCTCGTCATGTTCGTGATCTCATCCGGGACTCCGAAAAAACTTCGGTACATCAAGTCACATAACTCATAATACAAATCGTCATCGAACGTTAAGCGTGCAGACCCTACGGGTTCGAGAACTATGTAGACATGACCGAGACACATCTCCAGTCAATAACCAATAGTGGAACCTGGATGCTCATATTGGTTCCTACATATTCTACGAAGATCTTTATCGGTGAAACCGCATAACAACATACGTTGTTCCCTTTGTCATCAGTATGTTACTTGCCCGAGATTCGATCGTCGGTATCATCATACCTAGTTCAATCTCGTTACCAGCAAGTCTCTTTACTCGTTCTGTAATGCATTATCCCGTGACTAACTCATTAGTCACATTGCTTGCAAGGCTCATAGTTATGTGCATTACCGAGAGGGCCCAGAGATACCTCTCCGATACACGGAGTGACAAATCCTAATCTCGATCTATGCCAACTCAACAAACACCATCGGAGACACCTGTAGAGCATCTTTATAATCACCTAGTTACATTGTGACATTTGATAGCACACAAGGTCTTCCTCCAGCATTCGGGAGTTGCATAATCTCATAGTCTGAGGAACATGTATAAGTCATGAAGAAAGCAATAGCAATAAACTAAATGATGATAGTGCTAAGCTAACGGATGGGTCTTGTCCATCACATCATTCTCTCATGATGTGACCCCGTTTAGAAAATGACAACACATGTCTATGGCTAGGAAACATAACCATCTTTGATTAATGAGCTAGTCAAGTAGAGGCATACTAGGGATACTTTGTTTATCTATGTATTCACACATGTACTAAGTTTCCGGTTAATACAATTCTAGCATGAATAATAAACATTTATCATGATATAAGAAAATACAAATAACAACTTTATTATTGTCTCTAGGGCATATTTCCTTCACATGGGTATCCATATCCCGTTGTTGGTTATTGGTCGGAGAGATGTCTTGGTCATGTCTGCATGGTTCCCGAACCCGTAGGGTCTACACACTTAAGGTTCGGTGATGCTAGAGTTGTTATGGGAAATTTCATGTGGTTACCAAAGGTTGTTCGGAGTCTCGGATGAGATCCCGGACGTCACGAGGAGTTCCGGAATGGTTCGGGGGTGAAGATTTATATATGGGAAGTCCAGTTTCAGTCGCCGGAATGGTTTCGGGGGTTATCGGTATTGTACCGGGACCACCGAAAGGTGTCCGGGGGTCCACCGGGTTGGGCCACCTGCCCCGGAGGAGTTAATGGGCTGAATATGGGAGGGAACCATCCCCCTAGTGGGCTAGTGCACCCCAAGGGCCCAAGGCGCCTAGGGCTGGAAACCTTAGGGGAGGGGGCGCCTCCCACCTTGCTTGGGGGGCAAATCTCCCTCTCCTGGCCGCCCCCCCTCTAGATGCATCTAGGGGCCGGCCCCCTCTTATCTTCCCCCTATAAATAGTGGGGATGGGAGGGCAGCTGCACCCCTTCCCCAGGCGCAGCCCCTCCCTCCTCCAACACCCCCTCCTCCTCCTTAGTGCTTGGCGAAGCCTTGCCGGAGAACCACAAGCTCCACCACCACGCCGTCGTGCTGCCGGAGCTCTCCCTCAACTTCTCATCTCCCCTTGCTGGATCAAGAAGGAGGAGACGTCCTCGGGTTGTACGTGTGTTGAACGCGGAGGCGCCATCCATTCGGCGCTAGGTCGGATCTTCCGCGATTTGAATCGCCACGAGTATGACTCCATCAACTGCGTTCTTGTAACGCTTCCGCTTAGCGATCTTCAAGGGTATGAAGATGCACTCCCTCTATCTCGTTGCTAGTATCTCCTAGATTGATCTTGGTGACACATAGGAATTTTTTTGAATTATTACTTCGTTCCCCAACATGTTGATACTTTACCTATTATCCTACATGCTTAGTATATGTATGCTAGTATTCCATCAGTGGCCCTACACCCTTGTCCATGTGCTATGCTATATTATCGGGCCGTGATCCCTTCGGGCCATGATCACGGGTATATTTTATACTGCTACACTAAACATGTTCATACTAAAGTCGGCTCGGCTTGGAGAGCACCCGCGAGTGATTCACTATGGCGGCTAGCTGTTAGTAGCATCACCCAGGTTGTGGTGGTAGCTCGGATATGTCCCGACAACTGACACAAAACATTCACTGAGGCAGAACGACAGGGCAGGTAGAGACCACCTATGAAAGAGGTGGGCTAGTCCCTGGTCGATGTCCGCGGTTATTTCATAATAACACGCTTAACGAGATTAGGTATTTGATCTGAGACTTCCACTGGCATATACATACTAACCGCCGCACGAGATAATGGTTTACGGGGCCCTCAGCGTCGTACGTTCCCCCCGAAAGCTCTGTCAAACGTCATAGTTGGGCGGCATGCCTAGATACAAAGGTGGGCTTGGCCCCGGACGTCCACGCGATGTGCAGGAGTGCTTAGGGCGATTGGCCCATAACCACTTCGCGCTTAGGATTTAGACCAGCGTGTTGACCTCTCTGCAGAGCCTAGGTAGGTCTACGGCCTGTCGATTATCCGAGGTCGGGCATTACCTAGAAAAGTGTGTCTGGCCAGAGGTAATCGAGCGTATCAGGAAATGTGGTGCACCCCTATAGGGAAGTAATCTATTCGAATAGTCGTGTCGACGATAACGTGACGACTTAGAGTTGTATCCTGACATCTTACAAGTAAAACCAGATACTTGTTAAAACACAACCAGATAACACATAGATACACCAGACGATCACTTTCTCTCAGGGAGACAAGGAGAGGATCTCTCGGCAGGTTTATTGCTATATGTATGTACAATTTGATACCAGATACGCTCCTCTCTTCTACTGCTGAAAGATGTAGTCTTCGATAGGACGAGCTTATCCCCCTTATTCTGGCGGCTCCTATCTTCTATTGCTGAAAGTTGTAGTCTTCGATAGGATGAGCTTCTCCCACTTATTCTGGCATTTCTGCAGTTTAGTCCACATATTTCCCATTCCTTTGATATCGATGCATATCTAGTATAGATCTGATGTAAGTCTTGCGATTACTTTAGATGAGTACTCACCGTTGCTTTGCTACCCTTTTCATTCGACCCAGTTGTTGCAACAGGTGGTAGAACCCCGGATGCAAGTTACACCAGCGGTGCTTACTACATGGAGACCGACGACCAGGAGTAGTCCAGAGCTCCCAGGCAGGAGGCCTTGCCTTTTGATCTGGTGTCGTTGTTTTGCTCAGCATTCTTAAGGCAAAACTTGTCTAACTATGTATGTACTCAAACAATATTTTCTTTCATGACTGTTGTATTATGGGTCCTCGTGGCACTGGCTTGTTATATAAAGAATTATGTTTATATTTGTGTCACAAAGTTGTGTTGTGATATTAATGTAGGTCTCTGTTCGTGATCGTGCATGATATGTGTGATAGTAGTGCCTGATTATAAACGTGGAAGTCACACATAATGAATTTTTCTCCAATATATTTTAGATAATGGCAACAAGGTGTACCATAATACATGAGCGAAGGTATGAGAGTTGTAGTCTCGAGCAATGGCATTACCCTAAATCCTTCGTCTCAAATTCCGTATTTAGATGATCATGTGCTTCGTCATTGCGGAAGTAATACTTGTGTATGACGAACATGCATGGGTAATCATGGATTAATCCTTGTGTATAAGGAACTCACTACGCTAGTTGTACGAAATGTACCAACAACAATTAACTGTATGGTGATTTATTGATTTTTACACTATGTATGTTGTGTTTTGCATTTTGACTCAGAATTGATATTTCATTAGGAACCATATATGTCCGAATCTAGTGATCCATATGGATAAGTAATTACTTCAACTATCAACTGCATAGATAATTTTATACTGCCAATGATAAAAGGTATCATAAATACATACCACATATGGAGAATAGTTTGGGTATTTGCATGAACCTTGTGCTACAAGACTCACTCTATGCCTCACCACCTCGTTGTTCTTCGTTTTTGGAAGAAAAAATGTGTACGTATTTCTGTTGTGACACCTTTCCTTTATTGAGCAAGATTATTTCTACTAGGAATGCACCCATTGCTTGAGTTTGATACGAGTGTTGTTCACACTTTCTCGTGGCCATGGTTTTTGGATCTAAATCATTTGAAAGGTTGTTTGCAATCTAGTTGAGAAATGTATGTTGGCATCTATAGACTTCCAGTTATATGTTTCTCTAGAATCTATATATGTATATATAGTTGATGGAAATATCCATACCCTTGGTGGTTGCTCGCAATTTCCCAATGAGCTTGAGTCTAGGTATTCTGTTGTCCCAACCAATGTCTGCAAGTTGGATCTTGGTTGTGGAGGTTGCCCTTCCACTGGGTTGTTGGGTTGATTTGCATTTCCAGACTCTAGGGATTTTCTCCTCAATTTACTTTGTTTCTTGCGAGAATATGGTTCTGGGAAAAGGCTGTACTACTCCCCATCTTTCCAAGAACAAGGAGTTGAGTGGTTTCCATTGGTACCTACACTCCTTTGGGCGTGTTTCCAGCCGGACTTAAGTACTTTGTTATACCTTTCAGATCAATAAATGAACCAGGCAGATTATTTGCAATGTGTTGCAAAACTTCTGAACATGGGATTCAGATCTTTGAGTATGTGGATTTGAGTCAGAAATTTAGACATTCTATCAATTTCCTGTCATTCTTTCTAGTACTTGAAATCTCCCCTAATACTAGGAAATGTTCCTCGTTGAATAGTCATACTAGCCTTTAATAAACCCCCGTGTGAGGGTCTTGAGATATTGACGGAAATATAGGTATTACTCACATAGATAGCAAATATATGGTGAAGGGCCAATGATATATGTCAGGGTAGTGATATCGATGTGTAACTAAATTATCGCAGACGAGAAATACTTGGTAGATTCCCACGTATCAAAGGTAGAGGGGGATATACTGTGTAGTTTGGTCAAGAGCGTGTAAAACTGCATGACCCCAATGTGAAGTTGGTAAGTTGCGATTCTGAAGTGAAGTTCATATAATGAGCTTAACTCTTTGGACAAAATATTTTACCAAACCATTTTTGAATCTATACATATAGGATAGAGTGAGAAAGATCAATCCTAAGGCAATATTGAAGACATTGTCCACTTGAATTTGATTTAATTTGATGTTCAGGATAATGAGCCAATGGTTTTGTGTGGATAAAAGCACACTTGAGACCATCATGTAGATGTGTCTTTTAGAACAATGGGATACTTGAATAGTCCAGTCAATTATTGAGAAGAGCCACTTACGTCGATTTGATGTGTTCTAGGAGTCTGAGTGGTTCAGTATCACATGCAGTACACATAAAATCCAAACATTACTGGAATTTAGCATCATTATAGTAATAACCAATGGAATTGCCGATATTTCCTGTTTCAACCCAATGCTGGGATGACCAAGGTGAGTATGCCAAGTTTTTCATGTAGAAGACATTCTAGAAAATTACCTTGTAGGCAACATGTGCTATGGGTTTTGTAGTATGTATAGTGCAATCATTATGATACATCGAGAATGTTCTTGACATATTTGTTGTATATGGTAAAGAGAAGATATTCCTTTTTGTTGTCATCATAATTTTTGATATGGAAACTATTTTGACGGATATCTCTATAGTTTAGTATGGTATGAGTTGAAATGGGGCACAATAAATCACCATTTATGGTACTCAAGTTACCATAGGGATAGTAAATATGATCCAAGTTGAGCCAACAATTACATCATGGCCTATAGAGATAATCACTTGCCATGTTAAATGCTAATGAAGCAATCTAGGTGTTCATATCGATATACTTTGATGGTTGAGATCAAATAGATGCTTAGGGCTAAACACGTCTGGTGCTAAACATTGCAACAACATTATTTTCATATATGATTGATTTGATTCACTGCTCTTCATGCTTTTATAGGGTTAATTAGTAGATTCTCAACTGGTGTTCTAAAAAAAAGCTTATCCTCAGTCCGTATTCTCATGTTAGATCGAATTCTGAGAAATAATAAAAACTGATATTTGAAACAGGATCTAACCTCAAATTCGCTAAGTCACATTACAATAGTATGAGATTTTCTTTAATAAAACACAATCCATGATGTGAACCTTTAAAGTGTCCTAGAAAAAAGAGTGAACACTTGAATTTGTGTACTGTTGAATGTCAGTCCCGTACTTTGTCTACTAATCCATAGGGTCATGTGTGTGTGTCCCCGCAAAAAAGTTCTTTGTGTATGCTTTTTGTTTAGAAAATTCTTCCTATTTGTTAATAAGATGTAACAATACACATATGCATAGAAGTAAAAAGGATAAAAACTAGGTTTACAAACCAGCTAGAAACAACTAACAACACTGGGGCGAGCCGAAGACGCGCCGCCGTCATCGCTCCTCCCTCAGCAGAGCTGGGAAACTCTTGTTGTAGTTGACATCCGAGAAGTCGTCGTGCCAAGTCTCTAAACGCCCAACACACCAGAGCAGCAACTGTCTCAATGACAAAAATGTATATCGAAAGGACTATACTTGCAAACACACCAAGTCACCAACAACCACTAATGCTGACAAAGTCCAGATGGATTTGCAGGAGACCAACGTCGACTATATCCGAATGTACCTACCAGAGACCAAAGCAGGAAGGACCTAGGCAGATCCGTTGAAGACACACCTCTGTGTGCCCTCTGCCACGGTAGACGCATCACCGGAGCAGCAATAAGGAGGGGAGTGCATTATTTTGACTCTGGGATGTTGCCAACACCTTGTCGTCCCAACCAGGACACTGAGTGCAACTACCACCACAACCATGGATGAAATGTTGATGACTCAACAACCCTTACTACGGGGAAGAACCCCCAAACTAATACTACCACCAGATCTATAACACCCTCTCCCTATGTCGTCGAGGCCAACAGAGCAGAGGGGAGGCCGACAATGGGACGGGAGGAGTGCCTAGGGTTATGTTTTTTGGGGTTACTCCTCCTTTCATTCTCCGTTCTTGCGTGCCTTCTCAATACAACAACTGCAAAAATCATTGGGTGATAACTTTTAAGGTGAATGTTTTTTTATCCGACCATACACATATGAAATATAGCATCGAGACAAATCGACCATGAAGACAAATCATATACTGGATAAGCTATTCGAGACCCAAAACAACCCATTTCAAAAATATCATTTTGAATGCTATTGTCATTGTTTTTTCTCCTCACATCATAGTGCCATTACACATACGTGCAAGTTTATTAGCGTCCTAAAGGAAATCCAACCAAGAGCACCAGTGATGGAATAGTAGGGCCTCTTTGGATTGCAAGAATTTTAATATGTAGCAATAGAAAAAACGCATGATTGAGATGTCACTTACCATGGAGTTCTGTAAGATTTCAAAACACAGGTTGGTGCACAGGAAACAAATGCATGAATTATAGCGGACTGATGAGAGAGTTTTGAGAGAGATGAAGTGAAAGTCCATTGGACTTCTCAAAATAAAATAAAAATTAAGCTTATGTTGAGATTCTTTTGGAGTGGGAGGTATATGAAGTAGGACTAGGGTAAAAAACACGACTCGGGGATTTTAACTGATACCCGCAACTCTAGGCTAAGTAGTAGTAAAAAAATTACCAGATTAATCATTTAAACCCAAATCTAACACCTAGGGCCCACCGGTCATAGACTGTAACTAGATATAAAGATGGGACGTGGCCCAGTATGGTCACCACTATGGGCCTCTTTAGATTGTAATATTTTAAAGAAAATTAGGTTTGAATCTGAAGATCTATGAGCTGCACATCCTATTGCACACCTCAAAAAACTATACTCAGAACATGAATACCGTCAGGAAATCGAATCGAGAGGACCAGTGGCAGACTTGTAGCGGTGGCCAAACTAGGTCCCCATTGTCATTGACTATAACAGTTCGTCCCCAAATAGTAAAAAGAAAAAATATTCGGAAATACATTTCACTCAATGCGACTTCATTTCTAATAATTTGGACGGAAAATTAGTTTCATTGCAACTTACATTGATAGAACATCTAATACTTAATTAAAATATAAACTAATTAGCTAATAGTTGTGGCTGTATTCGCGAGTGGGGCCTAGTAGCGGCCACGGCCGACGGGGACAGTGTTGAGTCAAGTGGGGGTGTCGTAATGCGGGGCACGATGTCTGCAAAAACCGCCTCATCAGTCACATCCCACGGCGGCGGGGACGCGGGTGAGCGTGCGGTCCCAAATCTTGCACTCCCTTTCCGCTTCATCCATCGCGAGCTCGGCAAGGCCCACTTTTAGCTAGTCCTAGAAGGGGTCCAGGGCATCTGACAACGGGTTCCAGAACATGTTTTGGAGAGGTGGAGTGGAGGCAAGCGACAAAAATTTGGGAGGTGATGAAGAGGGCAAAGGGAGAGATTGGTAGCTGCGACAACCTTTTATAGGCCGATGCGGCCGCCATTAAGAGGGCAATTGAGGAGGCTGCAGCCGGTAGGAGGCCCTTCCTAGTGAAGAACACAATGATGTTCACACGCCTCCCGACTACTCACACGACACCTCCTAACCTGCTCACACGCAAGCCAGGACAAGATGCATGTCGGCCATCCGACGGGCCGCCACGGGAACACGAAGGAGTGGGTGTCGCATTAATGGCCGGGTGACCGTATCCTATGGTGCAAGGGAAGCCAGACTGCCTCTGATCCCGTGCGGCATGAGGAGGAAGAAGCTGAAACTCTCCTCACGCATTGGCGGTTGAGTTTGGAGCGAGCTTCATATTGCCCTCCACATTCTCCATATGGAGGCTGAGAGTTCGTTTATGAATCAAATTTTATAAGCTATGGCAATTGAGAGCTATATGACGACTCTGCTCAAGTGTCATTTTAAGCCAAAATGTCATGTTAATGGTTATTATAATTATCAGGTCATATGACGGCTCTGCTAAAATGCCATTTTAAGTGAGAATTTCCATGTTGATGGTTATTGGGTCGGCGCCATATGGCGCTCTTGGGTTCGATAGTACTTCGTCCCACTAACAATATCCTTCATTTCGTATCAAGCCCCGTCAGTGGAGACCAAACCGAGTATGCTTACAGCTGTGAGACATCAAATCCGAGTATGACAAACAGCTTAAATTCAATTCTAGCGACCTCAAATTTTACACAATGCATGACTTCCTCCAATCCAAAAAAAAAAGCAGTACAATTCCACTCGATTAAGATAGTAGTATGATCAGCTGATGTGCACTGCTATAAAATAACCCCAAAGAGAAACGAATTTATTCTGTGCATACGACCAACTGTCAACAATCTACTGTATCAGTCAGTACGTCCATTGCCATTGCCGTGGCGCCGCGAGCGCAGGGCAGCCGTGGAACGCCATAGCGAACGCTTCCCTCTGCCGATCCATCTCCGCCGCCATCGCCCGCAGCTGCATCAGCTGCTGCTGCTGCCGCATCGCGATAATGACAGCCTCCTTTCTCAGCATCCGCGGCGGCTTCGCACCTGCATTGCATTTGCACGTTTGATCAGGTTGACGCTGCCGCCGTCGCTGGAAAAGCACACAACGCGATCATTAACAGTTCTTACCGTTCCTGGGGCTTGGGGATGCGGAGGATGCACTGTTTTGCAGGTATGCCTCCGGGCGCGGCAGGAACACGCCGGTGCCGGTGCCGGTGCCGTGGCGCATGGCCGGAGGATGGCAATTCGCGAAGGCGGGGACTGGCGCGGCCGGCTCAAACCTCGGAAGCCGCGGCGGCACGGCACCGTTATTCCAGCAGGGAGGCGGCGCGTGACGCCCCGCTCCACCTTGGCCACCGCCGACGAGAGCCTCCATCCCATCACGGACACGGGGTCCCTGCTCATGGCGCACGTACGGAGGATTGGCATGGGCGCGCTGCTCTCTCGCGCCGTCGAGGCCGAGGATGCCAACGAGGTGCGCCGCGAGGTCCTCCACCAGAGCGGCATGGTCATTGCGGCTGCGCCTCACCGCGCACGACGGCGGGGCGCGGCCGCCGGCCACGACGATGCCCACGTCCGCCAGGATTTCCCGCGGCAGCAGCCGGTGCACGACGTCGTCCAGATCCCCCGAGTAGTAGTCGTCGGCCATCGTCATTGCCATTGCTCGTCGAGAGAGACCGAGAGAGGCGACGCGGTTGTAGTGGGGAAGGGGAGGCGCACGGTGCATGTGGGAGTGGAGAGGCAGGCATAGGGCGTGGGCATTTTATACGGCGGACGACGACGAGTGGGGATTAATGGGGACGCCAGCGTGTGTTCCCACAATTAATTTACCCAGCTCCTTTTCCCACGTTCGACGTGCCCTTCGTGTGTGCGATTTTTCGGGGGCTAGCTATTTGTCAGTGATTTTGTTAGTGATAAATGTGGCGAATTTCTGCGTGCGAGTGCCACGACCCATCGCATGGAAGTGATGCGCTGGTATGTGCCTATATTTACAAACTCGAAGTTTAGGGATGTAAGACGTGTTATCGACCAGCATGCATGCAGTTAACTCGTGATGTTAAGGTCATGGTTGTAGTTTGCAAAAAAGAGAGACCAAAGTGTGGTAAATCGTTGTCACTGGGAATCATATGGTATTTATTCCAAAGTGACAGAGGCGACAAGCTCACTGATACATGAAGCGGGTAGGTTAAGCCAGCATGCAATGCTATCCCGATCAGAGTTCGCTAAACAATGTGCAACTCTATTTTGTATACGAGAAATTTTAACCGGAACATCTCAATAGTCGGGGTAGCATACACCGATCTATCTAAAGAATCATAGGTGAGCGCCATAGGTACAACTGCACAGTCGGACTGAAGCTTTATCGGAAGGTTAGATCCTTCCATGGCCAAAGCAAGCCCTCCAATATTGCTTGTATCTCGGTCTCTAGGGCCTCATTGCAGTGGAAGAGCCTTCGGTAGGCACAACAAAGATCACCCCTTCCTTCTCATCGCTTAGAATCATGTCGGTCCCGCCATGCCATGAACTATATTGAACGAAACATCGGCTGACAAGGCCACCCGTATTGACGGTGATCCAGCCACGGTTGGCTAGGAGAAAAAAGAAGCGTCAGTTTAGTTTGCTTTGCGGACAAGTCCAATACCATAGGAGCTTTTTCTTTGATTACCTCTTCAATGCTCATCCATTTTTTTAGAGAAAAAAGGACAGCCTGACGATATTGATAAAGTCAACCACAGAGTTCACAACCACATAAGGTATCACAAGCACACCATAAAAGAAAGTGCGGGTTGCAAATCAACAAAAATAACGGGCGGATCCCTCGTCCGCGCCGCCGGGCTGCCCCCCTCCATCCCCTCGCCGTCGCTGGAGGAGGCCGCCGGGCTAACCCCGGGCGGCGGACGGCAGCGGCGGGGTCTTCCCCTTCCTCTTCCTCTCGTCCGACGGCGGCAGGAGGCGGCGGTGGATCTGGAGCCCCTACGACGGCGGCTTCCCCTGGCAGTGACTCGAGCTGGCGGTGCGACGCGCGGCTGCTGCGCGGCGTCGGCGTGGTCGTGCCATGCGGTGTGGTTGGGGCCCAGTGACCGCGGCGCCCCCTCCCCATCCTTTGATGTGACTCCTGCCACATCTGACGGTGGAGGACTGTGCGTCACGCGAGGCTGCGACTTCCCGACGGCTTCTCTGTCTGCCGGCCATCTCGCAGCGAGGCTCGAAGCGAGGTCTCCGATCTGGTCAGGCCCTCCCTTGCCTCTGGATCTGGTGATGTGGGCTCCGGACCGACGGGCCTGGTCAGGCTCCTTTGGTGGTGATGTCGTCGGCGGTGGTGGGTCGTGGTTGCCGGGGCGGCGGCCCCGGGTTCGGTGGTGGCGGCTTCGGCCAAGGGGCGGAGCGCTTCTAGACGCGGCTGATCGAGGGGTCCCGTGGTTAAATTGGAGTCGGCCTCGGCAGAGGGGATGGTTCGTGGGCGGCGGTCGGTGGTGGCAGGTGATACGTCTTCAACCTATCAATAATTTTTGATTGTTCCATGCTATATTATATCCTGTTTTGGACATTATTGGGCTTTATTATACACTTTTATATTATTTTTGGGACTAACCTATTAACCGGAGGACCAACCCAGAATTGCTGTTTTTTGTGCCTATTTTAGGGTTTCGCGGAAAAAGAATATCAAACGGAGTCCAAACGGAATGAAACCTTTGGGAACGTGATTTTTGGCATGAACATGATCCAGAGGACTTGGACCCTACGTCAAGCAATCAACGAGGAAGGCACGAGGTAGGGGGCGCGCCTACCCCACCCCCCCCCCCCCCCCCCCCCCCCAGGCACGCCCTCCACCCTCATGGGGCCCACATTGCTCCACCGATGTACTCCTTCCTCCTATATATACCTACGTACCCCCAAACTACTATATACGGAGCCAAAACCCTAATTCCACCGCCGTAACTTTCTGTATCCACGAGATCCCATCTCGGGGCCTTTTCCGGAGCTCCACCGGAGGGGGTATCGATCACGGAGGGCTTCTACATCAACACCATAGCCTCTCCAATGAAGTGTGAGTAGTTTACTTCAGACCTACGGGTCCATAGTTATTAGCTAGATGGCTTCTTCTCTCTTTTTGGATCTCAATACAATGTTCTCCTCCTCTCTTGTGGAGATCTATTCGATGTAATCTTCTTTTGCAGTGTGTTTGTTGAGATTGATGAATTGTGGATTTATGATCAAGTTTATCTATAAACAATATTTGAATCTTCTCTGAATTCTTTTATGTATGATTGGTTATCTTTGCAAGTCTCTTCGAATTATCAGTTTGGTTTGGCCTACTAGATCTTTCTTGCAATGGGAGAAGTGCTTAGCTTTGGGTTCAATCTTGCGGTGTCCTTTCCCAGTGACAGTAGGGGCAGCAAGGCACGTATTGTATTGTTGCCATCGAGGATAACAAGATGGGGTTTATATCATATTGCATGAGTTTATCCCTCTACATCATGTCATCTTGCTTAAAGCGTTACTCTGTTCTCTTGAACTTAATACTCTAGATGCATGCTGGATAGCGGTCGATGTGTGGAGTAATAGTAGTAGATGCAGGCAGGAGTCGGTCTACTTGTCTCGGACGTGATGCCTATATACATGATCATACCTAGATATTCTCATAACTATGCTCAATTCTGTCAATTGCTCAACAGTAATTTGTTCACCCACCGTAATACTTATGCTCTCGAGAGAAGCCTCTAGTGAAACCTATGGCCCCCGGGTCTATTCTCTATCATATTAATCTTCCAATACTTAGTTATTTCCTTTGCCATTTATTTTACTTGCATCTTTATTTCTCTTTATCATAAAAATACCAAAAACATTATCTTATCATATCTATCAGATCTCACTCTCATAGATGACTGTGAAGGGATTGACAACCCATTTATCATGTTGGTTGCGAGGAGTTTATTTGTTTGTGTAGGTGCGAGGGACTCGTGCGTGGCCTCCTACTGGATTGATACCTTGGTTCTCAAAAACTGAGGGAAATACTTACGCTGCTCTACTGCATCACCCTTTCCTCTTCAAGGGAAAACCAATGCAGTGCTCAAGAGGTAGCATCAGGTGGTCGGCACATCTCCGGGAGAAATCCTTGCTCCGGTCTTCACCGGAGACGGCGGCGCCCACGGGTGCCGCGGTCTTTCTTGGAAGCGTCGTCGTGGAGGTGCTCCACCTTCTCCCCATGGCTTGGGCTCCGGAGGGAAACCTCAGATCCGCTGGATTGGGCGATGGAGGCATCTTCGCGTCTTTCTCCTCCTTGGGGGCATCGTCTCGGAGCCGGCTACGACTGAGAATCTAGAGGATGATGGCATCTTCGCCGTCGATGGCGACATATTCACCGCATGGCTTGCTAAGGCTGAGGCAGGGCACTGATTTCTATTTGGCAACGATGATGGCATTGAGAGGAGCTTGGGTCACGGCGTGGTCTTCGGTAGTCGGTTCTTCCCGGCGTGTCCGAGGTGCTCTTTCGTGTTGCTGGGTTGCTTTGAAGTCGAAGCTGCGTTGGAGCGTGTCCAGTGGTGACGATGACAGACATTCGGTGGTCGTTTGTGGTGGGCATGGTCGGCGCAAGTCCTGCATATTTCTCTTGTGTTCCTCGTCGTCAAAGTCGGAGCTGTCGGTTGCTTGCGTGTGTGGCCAACCGTTGACATGTGCCGTCGTGTCTTGTTCCATGTCGGTGGCCAGGTTGGCCGGTGGTGCCCATGTCATGCGGGTTGTGATGTATCGGTCTTAGCCCGGTTTATCGCCAATTAATTAGGAAATTCTCTTTTTCTTAATCAATGAAAATGGTAAGTCTTTTGCCTCGTTTCAGAAAAGAAGAAGCAAAGTATCAGGCACACATGCTACAACCTAGTCTACATAAACAAAACCGGATTGGAACGACGCCATGCCAACTATGCCGCGGGAGTGTGCACTCTTGGAGATAAGGAGATTACAGTAGATCGAACCCGAGAGATTAGCAACTCTATCGCGTTGAGATCATAGTTTTTACCCAACGGCTTCCACTTTCGCAACATGTTCAAAGATTTGTAGATAATGTCGGCAGGTTTAGACCATTGAGCATGTCTTTCCGTCTTTACCATTGAGCGTGTCTTTTCGTCTCCTTCTTCCTTTGTTAACATCCAGCCACGACCGGATATTGCCCCCACCCTTGTGACTTTTGGGCCTGCAAATGATTTTACCCATGCGTACTTAAATGGAAAAATATCATACCGATTGAGTAGAGAGGGTACATGTATGGGATCGTATAACTCATGCCCGCATACCCATGTACCCATCTAAAATGTTGAGAAATGGGTTTCCTTTAATATCCTAACGTATTAACTTTCTCCTCTAATCGCGCCAGGTAAAACTCTAATGTGTAGTCAAATTATCTCTATAATTTATCATGATTTTGTGAACTTAAAGTATATGACTATGAAAATATGACTATGTGTTATTTATGATTATGTGTTGTTGTTTAACATTTTATGTGTTGCTTTATAGGAAAGTTTTTTTGTTTATGAGAATGTGTTGCTGTTACAATATGTTGGTGTACATTGTTGTTTGAAATGTGTTACTATTGATAATTTATGGTTATATGTTGCTTCTTACAACTACTTTTTGCTCAATTTGATGTGTTGTAAACGTGGGTATTTTTACATGCGCGTACCCATATACCCTGTCAGGTCACGGGTATGGGAAAAAGTTTGTACCCTTGAGGGGTATGGGTATGGGTGATAGGTAAGTTCAGGGTGGACGGGTATGGGTAATAGGTAAGTTCAGGGTGGACGGGTAAGGGTATGGGGTGGATCCATTCGTACCCATACCATGCTAGTGCTATCCCTACTCTAGAAGGAGTCATAATAACTACTCAAGAAGGAACATGCCACCTCCAATGGTAGTTGATACGTATCCAACGTATCTATAATTTTTGATTGTTTCATGCTATTATATTATCATTCTTACATACTTTGGCCATCATTTTATATTATTTTTCGGACTAACATATTAATAAGGTGCCCAGTGCCAGTTATGTTCAGCTTGTTTTTGGATTGCAGAAAATCGATAACTACAAAGGTCCAAACACGATGAAACTTTTTGACGATTTTTTCTAGAACATAAGAGACCCTAGAAGCTTCAGGAGAAGACAAAAGATGGACCTGGGGCCCACAAACCCAGGGGCAAGGCCTGGGTGGTACGCCACGCCCTGCTGGCTTATGGGGCCCCTGGTGCTCCATTTGCCCTAATTCATGGCCTACAAATTCTCAAATATTTTGAAACCCTCAAAGAAAGATACGAAACAATTTTACCACTGCAACAAGCCTCTGTTCTGAAGTGATCCCATTCGGAGCCCAGTTTCAGAGTTCTGTTGGAGGGGGAAGCCATTGGGGTGTGCATCTTCATCAACCTTGTTGCCTTCATGATGATGTGTGAGTAGTTCCTTCAGGACCTTGATACGTCCGTTTTGCATCATGCTTTTATATTGATATGTATTGCATTATGGGCTGTTAGAACACATTATATCACAATACTTATGCCTTTTCTCTCTTATTTTACAAGGTTTACATGAAGAGGGAGAATGTCGACAGCTGGAATTCTGGACTGGAAAAGGAGCAAATATTAGAGGCCTATTCTGCACAACTCCAAAAGTCCTGAAACTTCACGGAGAATTGTTTTGGAATATATAAAAATATTGGGCAAAGAAAGCACCAGAGGGGAGCCACTTGCCATCCACAAGGGTGGGGGCGTGCCCTACCCCCTAGACGCGCCCCCTGCCTTGTAGGCCATCTGGCAGGCCTCCGATGCCCATCTTCTGCTATATGATGTGTTTTGACCTGGAAAAAAAATCAGAGGAGAGATTTTGGGATGAAGCGTCGCCGTCTCCAGGCAGAACTTGGGCATAACCAATCTAGGGCTCCGGCAGAGCTGTTCTGCCGGGGAAACTTCCCATCCGGAGAGGGAAATCAAAGCCATCGTCATCACCAACGATCCTCTCATCGAGAGGGGGTCAATCTCCATCAACATCTTCACCAGCACCATCTCCTCTCAAACCCTAGTTCATCTCTTGTATCCGATCTTTGTCTCAAAACCTCAGATTGGTACATGTGGATTGCTAGTAGTGTTGATTACTCCCTGTAGTTGATGCTAGTTGGTTTATTTGGTGGAAGATCATATGTTCAGATCCTTAATGATAATTAATAATCCTCTGATTATGAACATGAATATGCTTGTGAGTAGTTACGTTTGTTCCTGAGGACATGGGAGAAGTCTTATTATAAGTAATCATGTGAATTTAGTATTTGTTCGATATTTTGATGATATGTATGTTGTCTTTCCTCTGGTGGTGTTATGTGAACGTCGACTACATGAGACTTCACCATGATTTGGGCCTAGGGGAAGGCATTGGGAAGTAATAAGTAGATGATGGGTTGCTAGAGCGACAGAAGCTTAAACCCTAGTTTATGTGTTGCTTCCTAAGGGGCTGATTTGGATCCATATGTTTCATGCTATGGTTAGATTTATCTTAATTCGTCTTTCGTAGTTATGGATGCTTGCGAGAGGGTTTAATCATAAGTGGGAGGCTTGTCTAAGGAAGGGCAGCACCCAAGCACCGGTCCACCCATGTATCAAATTATCAAAGTAACGAACGTGAATCATATGAGCATGATGAAAACTAGCTTGACAGTAATTCCCATGTGTCCTCGGGAGCGCTTTGCTTTATATAAAAGTTCGTTCAGGCTTGTCCTTTGCTACAAAAAGGATTAGTACACCTTGTTTCACCGTAGTTACTTTAGTTATTGTTACCCATTACGAATTATCTTATCACGCAACTATCTTTTACCGATAATTTCAGTGCTTGCAAAGAATACCTTGCTGAAAACCGCTTGGCACTTCCTTCTGCTCCTCGTTGGGTTCGACACTCTTACTTATTGAAAGAACTACGATAGATCCCCTATACTTGTGGGTCATCAAGACTCTTTTCTGGCACCATTGCTGGGGAGAGAAGCGCCTTTGGTAAGTGGAATTTGGTAACGAAACATTTATATAGTGTGCTGAAATTTACTGTCACTTGTTACTATGGAAAATAATCCTTTGAGGGGCTTGTTTGGGGTATATTCACCTCGACCGGAAGAGCAAAGAGTTTCTCCTCAACCTACTGCACCTACTGAAAATATTATTATGAAATTCCTTCGGGTATGATAGAGAAACTTCTAGCTAATCCTTATACAGGAGACAGAACATTACATCCTGATATGCACCTGATCTATGTGGATGAAGTTTGTGGATTATTTAAGCTTGCAGGTTTGCCCGAGGATGTTGTCAAGAAGAAGGTCTTCCCTTTATATTTGAAGGGAAAGGCATTGACATGGTATAAGCTATGTGATGATATTGGATCATGGAACTACAACCGTTTGAAATTGGAATTTCATCAGAAGTTTTATCCTATGCATTTGGTTCATCGTGATCGGAATTATATTTATATTTTTTGGCCTCGTGAAGGAGAAAGTATCGCTCAAGCTTGGTGGAGGCTTAAGTCAATGTTATATTTATGCCTCAATCATGAGCTCTCAAGAGAAATTATTATTCAGAACTTTTATGCTCGGCTTTCTTGTAATGATCAATACATGCTAGGTACTTCTTGTACTGGTTCTTTTATGAAGAAGACAATTGAATTCAAATGGGATTTATTGGAAAGAATTAAATGCAACTCTGAAGATTGGGAACTCGATGAAGGTAAGGAGTCAGGTATAAACCTTAAGTTTGATTGTGTTAAATCTTTCATGGATACCAATGCTTTTCGTGATTTTAGCACTAAATATGGACTTGACTCTGAGATAGTAGCTTATTTCTGCGAATCTTTTGCTACTCATGTTGATCGCCTAAGGAGAAGTGGTTTAATATAATCCTCCCATTGAAGTTAAAGTAGTTGAACCTATTAAAGTTGAAGAACAAACTGTTACTTATAATGTTGATCCTATTGTTCCTACTGCTTATATTGAGAAACCACCTTTTCCTGTTAGGATAAAGGATCATGCTAAAGCTTCAACTATTGTTCGTAAGAGTTATGCTAGAACACCTACACCCCCTGAACAAATTAAAGTTGAACCTAGTAGTTCTATGGTTAAACATCTCTTGGTTGATAATATTGATGGGCATGTTATTTATTTCTATGATGAAGTTTCTAGAATTGCTAAACCTGATATTAAAGATAAACATAGACCTGTTGTTGGCATCCCCGTTGTTTCTGTTAAAATAGGAGATCATTGTTATCATGGCTTATGTGATGTGGGTGCTAGTGTGAGCGCAATTCCTTTTACTCTATACAAAGAAATTATTAATGATATTGCACCTGCCGAGATAGAAGATATTGATGTCACTACTAAGCTTGCCAATAGAGATACTATTTCGCCAATTGGGATTGTCAGAGATGTTGAAGTCTTGTGTGGGAAAATAAAATACCCTACTAATTCTCCTGTTCTTGCTTCCCCACAAGATGATTTTTGTCCCATTATATTCGGTAGACCTTTCTTGAATATTGTTAATGCTAAGATAGACTGCGAGAAAGATATTGTTACTGTTGGTTTAGGGGATATGTCTCATGATTTTAATTTCTCTAAATTTCATAGACAACCCCATGATAAAGAATTTCCTAGTAAGGATGAAATTATTGGTCTTGCTTCTATTGCCATGCCTCCTACTGATCCTTCAAAACAATATTTGCTAGACCACGAAAATGGTATGTTTATGAATGAAAGGAAGGAATTAGATGAAATATTCTTTAACCAAGGGACTGTCTTGAAACACAATTTGCCTATTGAAATCCTTGGGGATCCTCCTCCACCCAAGGGTGATCCCGTGTTTGAGCTTAAACAATTACCGGATACTTTGAAATATGCTTATCTCGATGAAAAGAAGATATCTCCTGTTATTATTAGTGCTAACCTTTCAGAGCATGAAGAAAATAAATTATTGAAAACTGTGAAGAAGCACCGTGCAGCTATTGGATATACTCTTGATGATCTTAAGGGCATTAGTCCCACTCTATGTTAGCACAAAATTAATTTGGAGCCTGATGCTAAATCAGTTGTTAATCATCAACGACGGTTAAATCCCAAGATGAAAGAAGTGGTAAGAAATGAAATAGTAAAGCTCCTGGAAGTAGGTATAATCTATCCTATTGCTGATAGTAGATGGGTAAGTCCCGTTCATTGTGTCCCTAAGAAGGGAGGTATATATTACTATTGTTCCTAATGATAAGAATGAATTGATTCCACAAAGAATTGTTATAGGTTATAGAATGGTAATTGATTTTTGCAAATTAAACAAAGCTACTAGAAAACATCATTACCCTCTACCTTTTTTTGATCAAATGCTAGAAAGACTATCCAAACATACACATTTTTGCTTTCTAGATGGCTATTTTGGTTTTTCTCAAATACCCGTGTCAAAAGATGACCAAGAGAAGACCACTTTTACTTGCCCTTTCGGTACTTTTGCTTATAGACGTATGCCTTTTGGTTTATGCAATGCACCTGCTACCTTTCAAATATGTATGACTGCTATATTCTCTAACTTTTGTGAAAAGATTTTTGAGGTTTTCATGGATGATTTCTCCGTTTATGGAACTTATTTTGATGATTGCTTAAGCAACCTTGATCGAGTTTTGCAGGGATGTGAAGAAACGAATCTTGTCTTGAATTGGGAGAAGTGCCACTTTATGGTTAATGAAGGTATTGTCTTGGGGCATAAAATTTCTGAAAGAGGCACTGAAGTTAATAAAGCTAAAGTAGATGCTATTGAAAAGATGTCATGTACTAAAGATATCAAAGGTATAAGAATTTTCCTTGGTCATGCTGGTTTCTATAGGAGGTTTATTAAAGACTTCTCTAAAATTTCTAGGCCTCTCACTAATCTCTTGCAAAAATATGTTCCTTTTGTTTTTTATGATGATTGTGTAGAAGCATTTGAAATAATTAAGAGAGCCTTGATTTTTGCACCTATTGTTCAACCACCTGATTGGAATTTACCCTTTGAAATTATGTGTGATGCTAACTATTATGTTGTTGGTGTTGTTCTAGGGCAAAGAGTTGATAAGAAGTTGAATGTAATTCATTATGCTAGTAAAACTCTAGACAGCGCCCAGAGAAATTATGCTACTACTGAAAATAATTTTTAGCAGCTATTTTTGCTTGTGATAAGTTCTGATCTTATATTGTTGATTCCAAAGTAACTGTTCACACCGATCATGCTGCTATTAAATATCTATTAAGTTAAGAACCCCATTGTAGACAACTTGTCTAGGTTAGAGAAAGTTCTTGATGACCCACTGCCAATTGATGATAGTTTTCCTGATGAACAATTAGCTGTCATAAATGCTTCTCGTAATACTCCATGGTATGCTGATTATGCTGATTACATTGTTGCTATATTTATACCACCTAGTTTCACATACCAGCAAAAAAAGTTTTCTATGATTTGATGCATTACTTTTGGGATGACCCAAACCTTTATAAAGAAGGAGTAGATGGTGTTATTAGACGTTGTGTACCTAAGCATGAACATGAACAGATCCTACGCAAGTGTCACTCCGAGGCATACGGAGGACACCATGCTGGAGATAGAACTGCACATAAGGTATTGCAATTGGTTTTTATTGGCCTACTCTCTTCAAGGACGCTCGTAAGTTTGTCTTGTCTTGTGATGAATGCCAGAGAATTGGCAATATTAGAGATGCCAGGAAATGCCTATGAATTATTCACTTATTATTGAACCATTTGATGTTTGGGGATTTGATTATATGGGACCTTTTCCTTCCTATAATGGGTATACACATATTTTAGTTGTTGTTGATTATGTTACTAAGTGGGTAGAAGCTATTCCAACTAGTAGTGCTGATCATAACAGTTCTATTAAGATGCTTAAAGAAGTTATTTTTTCGAGGTTTGGAGTCCCTAGATATTTAATGACTGATGGTGGTTCACATTTTATTCATGGTGTTTTCTGTAAAATGCTTGCTAAATATGATGTTAGCCATAGAATTGCATCTCCATATCATCTTCAGTCTAGTGGTCAAGTAGAATTGAGCAATAGAGAAATTAAATTGATTTTGCAAAAGACTGTTAATAGATCTAGAAAGATTTGGTCTAAGAAACTTGATGATGCATTATGGGCTTATAGAACTGCTTATAAGAACCCTATGGGTATGTCTCCATATAAAATGGTTTATGGAAAGGCATGTCACTTACCACTAGAACTAGAACATAAAGCTTATTGGGCAATCAAAGAGCTCAACTATGATTTCTAACTTGCCGGTGAGAAGAGGTTATTTGACATTAACTCACTTGATGAATGGAGAACGCAAGCCTATGAGAATGCCAAGTTGTTTAATGAAAAGGTTAAAAGATGGCATGACAAGAGGATACAAAAGCATGAGTTTAATGTAGGTGATCATGTTTTGCTATAAAACTCTCATTTAAGATTTTTTGTAGGAAAAATTCTCTCTAAATGGGAAGGTCCTTACATTATCGAGGAGGTCTATCATTCCGGTGCCATCAAGATCAACAACGCTGAAGGAACAAATCCAAAGGTGGTAAACTGTCAAAGAATCAAACATTATATTTCAGGTACACCCATAAATGTTGAGACAAATATAATTAATACCATAACACCGGAGGAGTACATAAGGGACACTTTGCATAACATTTTAGACCCTGAAAAGGAATAGGTATGTGGTACGGTAAGTAAACCGACTCCAAAAAGTTTCCAATTGCAATTTTTCTCCGTTTTGGAATATTTAAAAAATTAGGAAAATTAATAGTAGTCCGAAAGATGCATGAGGAGACCACAAGGGTGGAGGGCGCGCCCTACCCCCTGGGCGTGCCCCCTACCTTGTGGCCACCTCATGTGCTCTCCGGACTCCATTTTCTTGCACAATACTTCTTTGGGTCGGTAAAAATTCATTATATAATCTCCCGTAGGTTTTGACCACCGTACCACGACAAAATCCTTTGTTCTTGTTTCGAGCTGTTTTTTTGACAGATCTAGGCCACCATGACGTCTCCAAGCGCCCCCAAGGACAAGTTTTTCGAGAAGGTCATCAACCCCTACCTTGCGGAGGTGTCGCAGCACCCTCAAGCCATTGAGATGCATGAGGGGGAGCTGCACATCCGCGATGTTGAGGGGCCGAAGAAGACCGGAAGCGTGGAGACAAGACTCAAAGCCATGGAGCAGCAAGTTTTCAAGTGCCAAGGGATGGTGGAACATGGACTCAACGCCAATCACATGATGATCGCGGAGTTCACCAACAATCACAAGCTGGATGCCAAGAACATTGGGGAGGCCATCTTCAAGCTTCATGAGAAAATCGAGCATCTCCAAGCCCAGACCTATGACCTGCAAAACCAAAACTATGAGTATGAATACAAATTTAAGAGGATGAGTTTGGCTGCAGATTTGAGGATCCCGGAGACTTGTTCATCTTTCTATGATGGTGAGCCTATGTCTTGGAAGATGGATGACAAGCCTACTTCATCAACAACTCCATCATCACCACCTCCGAAGAGAGAGACATAAATGCATGGGTATGGGCACTCCCCTTGGCAACTGCCAAGCTTGGGGGAGGTGGCCCGGTATTGTATCACCATCTCTTTATCATTTTTCTTAGTTCGATCCTTTTGGTTATATCTTGATCTAGTAGAATAAAGTTCTTAGTATGATCTAGCTTTGAGTTTTGTTTTCAGATCTATCTATGTAATCGAGTTTTTGAGTTATATATAATAATAAGTAGTTTTGAGTAGAGGGCTTTACTTCCTTGCTATGATCTTGAGGGTATAAGAATAAGAGAAAGAATAAAAAGAAATAAAAAGATCATATAGTGATCTTATAGAGAGTAATGACTTCACATATAAGAAATATGATGAATAAAATTTGTTGGAAGTTGACAAACATAGTTTTGGTCATTGTTGCAATTAATAGGAATTAATAAAGAAAGAGAGGCTTCACATATAAATATACTATCTTGGACATCTTTTGTAATTGTGAACACTCATTAAAATATGGCATGCTAAAAAGTTGATGTTGGACAAGGAAGACAACATAATGGGTTATGTTTTCTTATATCCGAATAGAAATTATATTGTCATGGATCCTCCAACATGTTGAGCTTGCTTTTCCCTCTCATGCTAGCCAATTCTTTGCACCAAGTAGAGATACTACTTGTGCTTCCAAACATCCCTTAAACCAGTTTTGCCATGAGATTCCACCATACCTACCTATGGATTGAGTAAGACCCTTCAAGTAAGTTGTCATCGATTGCTCTCTAAATATGTATGATCTATTAGTGTGAAGAAAATAAGCTTTATATGAACTTGTGATATGGAAGAAATAAAAGCGACAGACTGCACAATAAAGTTCTTTATCACAAGCGGCAATATAAAGTGACGTTCTTTTGCATTAAGATTTTGTGCATCGGACCATAATATAAAAGTGCATGACAACCTCTGCTTCCCTCTACGAAGGGCCTATCTTTTACTTTTATCTTCTACCCTTATACAAGAGTCATGGTGATCTTCACCTTTCCTTTTTACACTTTTTCTTTTGGCAAGCACTATGTGTTGGAGAGATCCAGATATATATATATATATATATATATATCCACTCGGATGTAGGTTATCATAAAGTATTATTGTTGACATTACCCTTGAGGTAAAAGGTTGGGAGGCGGAACTATAAACCCCTATCTTTCTCTGTGTCCGACGGAAACTTTGTACCCATAAGTATCGCTTGAGTGTTAGCAATTGTGAAAGACTAAATGATAGTTGAGTATGCAGACTTGCTAAAAAGCTCTTATATTTACTCTTTCTGATGTTATGATAAATTGCAATTGTTTCAGTGACTGGGATCATATTTGTTAGTTTTCAATGAAGTTTCTGATTCATACTGTACCTTGTGAATGAACTATTACTTTAGCATAAGAAATTATGTGACAATGTATGTTGCTATTCTAAAGGTGATCATGATGCCCTCATGTCTGTATTTTATTTTATCGACACCTCTATCTCTAAACATGTGGACATATTTTTCGATATCGGCTTTCGCTTGAGGACAAGCGAGGTCTAAGCTTGGGGGAGTTGATACATTCATTTTGCATCATGCTTTTATATTTATATTTATTGCATTATGGGCTGTTAGTACACATTATATCACAATACTTATGCCTTTTCTCTCCTATTTTACATGGTGTACATGAAGAGGGAGAATGCCGACAACTGGAATTCTGGACTGAAAAAGGAGCAAATATTAGAGACCTATTGTACACAACTCTAAAAGTCCTGAAACTTCACGAAGAATTATTTTGGAATATATAAAAAATATTGGGCGAAGAAAGCACCAGAGGGGGGCCACCTGCCAGCCACAAGGGTGGGGGCGCGCCCCCTGCCTTGTGGGCCATCCGGCAGGCCCCCGATGCCCATCTTCTGCTATATGGTGTGTTTTGACCTGGAAAAAAATTAGAAGAGAGATTTCGGGATGAAGCGCCACCATCTTGAGATGGAACTTGGGCAGAACCAATCTAGGGCTCCGACGGAGCTGTTCTGCCGGGGAAACTTCCCTCCGGGAGGGGTAAATCGAAGCCATCGTCATCACCCATGATCCTATCATCAAGAGGGGGTCAATCTCCATCAACATCTTCACCAGCACCATCTCCTCTGAAACCCTAGTTCATCACTTGTATCCGATCTTCACCTGTGGGTTGCTAGTAGTGTTGATTATTCCTTGTAGTTGATGCTAGTTGGTTTATTCGGTGGAAGATTGTATGTTCAGATCCTTAATGATAATTAATACTCCTGTGATTACGAACATGAATATGCTTTATGAGTAGTTATGTTTGTTCCTGAGGACATGGGAGAAGTCTTGTTATTGATGGAAATATGCCCTAGAGGCAATACTAAAGTTGTTATTTTATATTTACTTATATCATGATAAATGTTTATTATTCATGCTAGAATTGTATTAACCGGAAACATGATACATGTGTGGATACATAGAAAAAACATTGTATCCCTAGTAAGCCTCTACAAGACTAGCTCATTAATCAAAGATGGTTAAGTTTTCTGACCATGGACATGAGTTGTCATTTGATAACGGGATCACATCATTAGGAGAATGATGTGATGGATAAGACCCATCCGTTAGCTTAGCATAATGATCATTAAGTTTTATTGCTATTGCTTTCTTCATGACGTATACATATTCCTTTGACTATGAGATTATGCAACTCTCCAATACCAGAGGAACACCTTGTGTGCTATCAAACGTCACAATGTAACTGGGTGATTATAAAGATGCTCTACATGTGTCTACGAAGGTGTTTGTTGGGTTGGCATAGATCGAGATTAGGATTTGTCACTCCGAGTATCGGAGAGGTATCTCTGGGCCCTGTTTGTTGGGTTGGCAAAGATCAAGATTAGGATTTGTCACTCCGAGTATCGGAGAGGTATCTCTGGGCCCTCTCGGTAATGCACATCATGATAAGCCTTGCAAGAAATGTGACTAAAGAGTTAGTTACGGGATGATGCATTACGGAACGAGTAAGGAGACTTGCAGGTAACGAGATTGAACTAGGTATGATGATACAGACGATCGAATCTCGGGCAAGTAACATACCGATGACAAAGGAATAACGTATGTAGTTATTGTGGTTTAACCGATAAAGATCTTTGTAGAACATGTAGGAACCAATATGAGCATTCAGGTTCCGCTATTGGTTATTTACCGGAGATATGTCTTGGTCATGTCTACATAGTTCTCAAACCCGTAGGGTCCACACGCTTAACATTCGATGACGATTTGTATTATGAGTTATGTGTTTTGGTGACCGAAGTTTGTTCAGAGTCCCGGATGAGATCATGGCATGATGAGGAATCTCGAAATGGTCGAGAGGTAAAGATTGATATATTGGAAGGTAGTATTCGGACACCGGAAGGGTTCCGGAGTGTATCGGGTACATACCGGAGTACCGAAGGGGTTACCGGAACCCCCCGGGGAAAGATATGGTGTAGGATCGAAAGTATGTCTAGAGGGGGGGGGTGATTAGACTACTTGACCAAATAAAAATCTAGCCTTTTCCCAATTTTAAGTCTTGGCATATTTTAGCAACTTAGAATAAGTCAAGCAATCAACCTACACATGCAAGTCTAAGAGTATAGCAGCGGAATGTAAAACATTGCACATCAAGGTAAAGGGAGGAGTATGGAGGGAGCAAACGTAATGTAGACATGGAGATTTTTGGCATGGTTCCGATAGGTGGTGCTATCGTACATCCACGTTGATGGAGACTTCAACCCATGAAGGGTAACGGCTGCGTGAGTCCACGGAGGGTTCCACCCACGAAGGGTCCACGAAGAAGCAACCTTGTCTATCCCACCATGGCCATCGCCCACGAAGGACTTGCCTCACTAGGGTATATCTTCACGAAGTAGGCGATCTCCTTGCCCGTACAAACTCCTTGGTTCAACTCCACAATCTTGTCAGAGACTCCCAAGTAACACCTAACCAATCTAGGAGACACCACTCTCCAAAAGGTAATAGATGGTGTGTTGATGATGAACTCCTTGCTCTTGTGCTTCAAATGATAGTCTCCCCAACACTCTACTCTCTCTCACAGATTTGGATTTGGTGGAAAGATGATTTGAGTGGAAAGCAACTTGGCGACGACTAGATATCAAGATTCTTGTGGTTGGAATGGAATATCTTGGTCTCAACACATGAGTAGGTGGTTCTCTCTCAAAAAATGTATGTTGGAAGTGTAGGCTCGTTCTAATGGCTCTCTCCACGAATGAAGAGTGGGTGGAGGGGTATATATAGCCTCCACACAAAATCTAACCGTTAGACACAATTTACCAAACTCAGTGAGACCGAATCGAGAAACTCGGTGATGTCTACTACACAACCTTCTTCTTGTAGATGTTGTTGGGCCTCCAAGTGCAGAGGTTTGTAGGACAGTAGCAAATTTCCCTCAAGTGGATGACCTAAGATTTATCAACCCATAGGAGGCGTAGGATGAAGATGGTCTCTCTCAAGCAACCCTGCAACCAAATAACAAAGAGTCTCTTGTGTCCCCAACACACCCAATACAATGGTAAATTATATAGGTGCACTAGTTTGGCGAAGAGATGGTGATACAAATGCAATATGGATAGTAGATAATGGTTTTTGTAATCTGAAAATATAAAAACAGCAAGGTAACTAATGATAAAAGTGAGCGTAAACGGTATTGCAATGCTAGGAAACAAGGCCTAGGGTTCATACTTTCACTAGTGCAAGTTCTCTCAACAATAGTAACATAACTGGATCATATAACTATCCCTCAACATGCAACAAAGAGTCACTCCAAAGTCACTAATAGCGGAGAACAAACGAAGAGATTATGGTAGGGTACGAAACCACCTCAAAGTTATTCTTTCCAATCAATACGTTGGGCTATTCCTATAAGTGTCACAAATAGCCCTAGAGTTTGTACTAGAATAACACCTTAAGACACAAATCAACCAAAACCCTAATGTCACCTAGATACTCCAATGTCACCTCAAGTATCCGTGGGTATGATTATATGATATGCATCACACAATCTCAGATTCATCTATTCAACCAACACATAGAACCTCAAAGAGTGCCCCAAAGTTTCTACCGGAGAGTCAAGACGAAAACGTGTACCAACCCCTATGCATAGATTCCCAAGGTCACGGAACCTGCAAGTTGATCACCAAAACATACATCAAGTGGATCATAGAATACCCCATTGTCATCACAGGTATCCCACGCAAGACATACATCAAGTGTTCTCAAATCCTTAAAGACTCAATCCGATAAGATAACTTCAAAGGGAAAACTCAATCCATTACAAGAGAGTAGAGGGGGAGAAACATCATAGGATCCAAATATAATAGCAAAGCTTGCGATACATCAAGATCGTATCACCTCAAGAACACGAGAGAGAGAGAGAGAGATCAAACACATAGCTGTTGGTACATACCCTCAGCCCCGAGGGAGAAATACTCCCTCCTCGTCATGGAGAGCGCCTGGGATGATGAAGATGGCCACCGGAGAAGGATTCTCCCTCCGGCAGGGTGCCGGAACGGGTCTAGATTGGTTTTCGGTGGCTACGGAGGCTTCTGGCGGCAGAACTCCCGATCTATTCTGTTCCCCAAAGTTTTTAGGGTATATGGGTATATATGGGAGGAAGAAGTACGTCGGTGGACCCTCGTGGGCAGCCCGGGACTCTCCTGTTCCATCTCCGATACTCCGTGGGCTTCTTATGGTCCAAAAATAAGTTCCGTCAAGTTTCAGGTCAATTGGACTCCGTTTGATTTTCCTTTTCTGCGATACTCTAAAACAAGGAAAAAACAGAAACTGGCACTGGGCTCTAGGTTAATAGGTTAGTCCCAAAAATAATATAAAATAGCATAATAAAGCCCATAAACATCCAAAACACATAATATAATAGCATGGAACAATCAAAAATTATAGATGCGTTGGAGACGTATCAGCATCCCCAAGCTTAATTTCTGCTCGTTCTCGAGTAGGTAAATGATAAAAACAGAATTTTTGATGTGGAATGCTACCTAACATATTCATCATGTATTTCTCTTTACTGTAGCAAGAATATTCAGATCCATAAGATTCAAGACAAAATTTTAATATTGACATAAAAATAATAATACTTCAAGCATACTAACTAAGCAATCATGTCTTCTCAAAATAACATGGCCAAAGAAAGTTATCCCTACAAAATCATATAGTCTGGCTATGCTCCATCTTCACCACACAACGTATTCAAATCATGCACAACCCCGATGACAAGCCAAGCAATTGTTTCATACTTTTGATGTTCTCAAACTTTTTCAATCTTCACGCAATATATGAGCGTGAGCCATGGATATAACACTATAGGTGGAATAGAATGGTGGTTGTGGAGAAGACAAAAAGGAGAAGATAGTTTCACATCAACTAGGCGTATCAACGGGCTATGGAGATGCCCATTAATAGATATCAATGTGAGTGAGTAGGGATTGCCATGCAACGGATGCACTAGAGCTATAAATGTATAAAAGCTCAACAAAAGAAACTAAGTGGGTGTGCATCCAAATCGGTTGCTCACGAAGAACTAGGGCATTTTGATGAAGCCCATCATTGGAATATACAAGCCAAGTTCTATAATGAAAATTTCCCACTAGTATATGGAAGTGACAAAACAAGAGACTCTCTATCATGAAGATCATGGTGCTACTTTGAAGCACAAGTGTGGAAAAAAAGGATAGTAGAATTGTCCCTTTCTCTCTTTTTCTCTCATTTTTATTGTATTTTTTTATTTGGGCCTTTTCTCTCTTTTTTATGGCCTCTTTTTTCTCTTTTTTTTTATTTTTTGTCCAGAGTCTCATCCCAACTTATGGGGGAATCATAGTCTCCATCATCCTTTCCTCACTGGGACAATGCTTTAATAATGATGATCATCACACTTTTATTTATTTACAACTCAAGAATTACAACTCGATACTTAGAACAAAATATGACTCTATATGAATGCCTCCGGCGGTGTACCGGGATGTGCAATGACTCAAGAGTGACATGTATGGAAGAATTATGAATGATGGCTTTGCCACAAATACGATGTCAACTACATGATCATGCAAAGCAATATGACAATGATGAAGCGTGTCATAATAACGGAACGGTGGAAATTTGCATGGCAATATATCTCGGAATGGCTATGGAAATGCCATAATAGGTAGGTATGGTGGCTGTTTTGAGGAAGGTATATGGTGGGTTTATGGTACCGGCGAAAGTTGCGCGGTACTAGAGAGGCTAGCAATGGTGGAAGGGTGAGAGTGCGTATAATCCATGGACTCAACATTAGTCATAAAGAACTCACATACTTATTGCAAAAATCTATTAGTTATCGAAATAAAGTACTACGCGCATGCTCCTAGGGGGATAGATTGGTAGGAAAAGACCATTGCTCGTCCCTGACCTCCACTCATAAGGAAGACAATCAATAAATAAATCATGCTCCGACTTCATCACATAACGGTTCACCATACGTGCATGCTACGGGAATCACAAACTTCAACACAAGTATTTCTGAAATTCACAACTACTCAACTAGCATGACTCTAATATCACCATCTTTATATCTCAAAACAATCACCAAGTATCAAACTTCTCATAGTATTCAATGCACTTTATATGAAAGTTTTTATTATATCCCTCTTGGATGCCTATCATATTAGGACTAAATTCATAACCAAAGCAAATTACCATGCTGTTTAGGACTCTCAAAATAATATAAGTGAAGCATGAGAGTTCATCTATTTCTATAAAATAAAACCACTACCATGCTCTAAAAAGATATAAGTGAAGCACTAGAGCAACAACAAACTACTCCAAAAGATATAAGTGAAGATCAATGAGTAGTCGAATAATTATGCAACTATAGGAAGACCCCCTAACATTTAAGAATTTAAGATCTTGGTATTTTATTCAAACATCAAGCAAAACTAAATAAAATAAAATGACGCTCCAAGCAAAACACATATCATGTGGCGAATAAAAATATAGCTCCAAGTAAAGTTACCGATGAACGAAGACGAAAGAGGGGATGCCTTCCGGGGCATCCCCAAGCTTAGGATTTTGGTTGTCCTTGAATATTACCTTGGGTTGCCTTGGGCATCCCCAAGCTTAGGCTCTTGCCACTGATTATTCCATAGTCCATCGATTCTTTACCCAAAACTTGAAAACTTCACAACACAATACTTAACAGAAAACTCGTAAGCTCCGTTAGCAAAAGAAAACAAAACACCACTTCAAGGTACTGTAATGAACTCATTATTTATTTATATTGGTGTTAAACCTAATGTATTCCAACTTATCTATGGTTTATAAACTATTTTACTAGACATAGATTCATTAAAATAAGCAAACAACACACGAAAAACAGAATCTGTCAAAAACAGAACAGTCTGTAGTAATCTGTAACTAACACAAACTTCTAGAACCCCAAAAATTCTAAAATAAATTTCTGGACATGAGGAATTTATCTATTAATCATCTGAAAAAATAATTAACTAAATAGCACTCTCCAATAAAAAATGGCAGCAATTCTCGTGAGCGCTAAAGTTTCTGTTTTTTACAGCAAGATCAACAAGACTTTCCCCAAGTCTTCCCAACGGTTCTACTTGGCACAAACACTAATTAAAACATAAAACCACATCTAAACAGAGGCTAGATGAATTATTTATTACTAAACTTTAACAACCCGACCCAAAATGGATCGAAGTCTCTGTGCTTAAGTGTCATCCCTGGATCGGTATGCTGACACACACAGTACTCGAGGAATTATAACAGAGTTCAATCACACTTTATTACATCAAGGTTCTTAAAAGAGTATTTATTACAATAATATGGCCAAAGGCCATCTAAATAAAAATAACTGCGGAAGCTTCAAAGGTAAATGAGTCCATCCAACTCCACGGCAAACTGAGTGCAGAACAACGACCTATCGCACCTTTAATCTTCGTCGGAAAAGTCTGCAACATGAGACGTTGCAGCCGTGTAGGTCAGCACATGGAATATGCTGGCAATTTCACACCATAGAATAATAATAAATGAAAAGACTATATTTATATGCAAATTTAGCTGATGGAGGCTCTAAGTTTAATTTTTGCATAAAGCCAATTTTACCCTACGACAAAGGAATATTTTTTTTACTATTAAGTTAAAATGCCATTACTGAGAAGGTTCCTCCAACTCAATCCCAAAAATTCCCAAGTTATTAGTAACCCAATAATTTCATTAAAAATGATGATGAGATCAACCAATAATTCACTTCTAGATACTCAAGATGTCCGTAACCGGGGACACGGCTAATCATGATTAGTTTGTACACTCTGCAGAGGTTTGCGCACTTTTCCCCACAAGACTCGACCACCTCCATGATCGGAAGATCGAGACATAGCCTTTCTGAAGTATTTCCCCTTAACCCTGGGTAGACCGGTACACCTACTATCCCCTACATCAGCTAGTCTACCACGGAAAGAGGTCACACACTTACTCAACTATGCCAGAGCCCATAATGGCTTGTGGCTGCACACGGAAGTTTCTAGGCATGAAATATCTTATGATCCCTTTGAGCCTGGGTGGCGGTCCTAGGGTAATCACACGGGTACTCCGGGATTCCCCTTGGGCAAGCACTGGTTTCTCCAGGTGCCCCAAACAATCCACCCAGATGTGTATTAAAGTTGCCACCTTAGGTTATCCCAAAATTATTAACTCTCGCAACTTGCATGGATCACACATACCAATCCAAATCTACGAGCATGGCTAAGCAATATATGATATAATATTCCCGGGGTGATCAAAGGTCATAAGTTCCTACCACATGAACTACATAGCGTAACCACCTGTTCCCAATCCTACTCATGCAATCTTTGAGGGTTAAACTAATGCATAGTAAAAACTAGGTATTAAAAATTATGATCAAGGTGTGAACTTGCCTTGCTGACGTTCGTTGAACTGTAAAGTTTCGTAGTAGCAAGCTTCGCACTCCGGATGATCTAGCGTAAGTAAGGAATAACATACATAAGCATACAAGCAAATATCAAAAAGTAAACAAAATGAAAGACTTCGAAAAACTCCAAAACAACTAAATAAAGTTTCTGTACCGAACCTAATTTTTACAGCCGCAAAAAAATGTGTGTTTGGGTTTAACAGAAAGACACAAGCTTCGATTTGCAAAAAGAATCACCTAAAACGGAGTTACGGAACTCGAGATATGGCCTAACGAAGTTTGAATTCAGATCTGTTTGAATTCAAATTTTAAAATTTTCAAAAATATTTTTCGTTTGGTTCTCTGGATAGATGGGATTTCTATGAACTAGTAGGAAAAAGAATCAACTAAATCGGATCTATAGACTAAAAGATATACAAGAAACAAGAATTGGTATAGAATCTGAGATTGAAAAAAATACTGGAAAAAGAGAGAAATTTGGCTGGGTGTTCACCGGACTTGTCCCACGAGGAGAAGGGCGGATCCGTGTGTGCTTCGGCGAAGGGCGCGTGCGGGACGGTGAAGAGCAACGAAGGCGGAACCGAGGAGCGGTGCCGCGGGGTCAGTATCGCCTCCTGGCGTTGTGGAGAAGCCGCCGGAATCCACGAACTCCGGCGAGCAATTGGCGAGGTTAGGGAGGGAGATAGCTTTTGCAAACAGGGGGCTTCGGACGTGGGGAACTGGGGCAACGCTCTGGGCTTTTATAGAGGGTCAGGGGAAGCCAGAGGAGAGCGGGGCGTTGCCGGAATTATTGTGTTTAATGGCTGCAGTATGAAGCGTTCGTGGTGGCCATTATGGCTGTCTAGGAGGCGCACTAGGGGGTGGAAACGGTAGAGGGAGTCGAGGGGATTCCATTCAGGAAGTCAGTTGAGCGGGAGATGAAGGGAGAGGGTGGGGCGCTAGGGTGGGGTGCTGCCTGGTGCGTGCGTACATGTTTCTGTACGTTGAGAGGAAGAAGAAGATAGCGCATGGGCATGGGCCTTCCTTGGGCCTTGGCTGCCCACGTTTTTTTAACGTTTTTTTACAGAAGCAATGAAACAACGAAAATACAAATAAAAGTTAGCCTAAAAATCCCAGAAAATTCACATAGTTATATGGTCTTATATATGACCTAGTGAACTTTTATCTGGCCTAAAATGCAAGTTTTCAAAAAAAATGCTATGCTAATAAAATAATTGCAAATAAAACTCAACAAAATATATTTTGGTTCCAAATTCAATTTCCAATATTTTCTTTTCCGATTTTGAAGAAGTCATTTTATCTTCTCTCTTTATTTTATTTTTGATATAATGGAAATGAATTTTTTTGTGAAACCAAATTTGATCAAACTCCAACTTTGAAAAAAAATTCAAAATTGGTTTTTAGGGAAACTTCCAACTCTCTCTTTTGGTCCTTGAGTTGCTCAAAGTTCCTTGGATCAAAAATCAAATAAAACAAATGGAGGAAAAAAATGCATAAATCATGGATGCATATGAATGATCTATTTATAAACATCCAAATTGAAAATTGGGATGTTACAAACCTACCCCCCTTAAGATGAATCTCGCCCTCGAGATTCGGGTTGGCTAGCAAAAAGGTGTGGGTGGTCCTGTCGGAGATCTTCTTCTCGTTCCCAGGTGGCTTCTTCTTCGGTATGATGACTCCGTTGAACCTTGCAGAACTTGATGACCTTGCTGCGGGTAACCCTGCTTGCAGTTTCGAGAATCTTGACGGGCTTCTCCTCATAGGTCAGATCATTATCCAACTATATGGCCTCCAGTGGCACTGTATCTCTCAAAGGAATATCGGCCATCTCCGCATGGCACTTCTTCAACTGGGAAACGTGAAACACATCATGAACTCCTGACAAGGCTTCTGGTAATTCCAACTTGTAGGCAACTTCACCCATGCGTTCTAAAACTCTGTACGGCCCCACAAATCGTGGTGCTAACTTTCCTTTGACTCCAAATCATTTTACTCCTCGAAGTGGCGACACACGCAGATATGCTCTATCTCCGACTTCATAGGTTACCTCCTTGCGTTTAGTATCAGCATAACTCTTCTGTCTGGATTGGGCTACCTTGAGTCTTTCGTGGATTAGCTTGACTTTCTCCTCTGAATCTCTAATTAAATCTGGTCCGAATAATTTACGGTCTCCAACTTCATCCCACATCAATGGTGTTCTACACCTCCTTCCATACAAAGCTTCGAAAGGGGCCATTTTCAAACTAGCTTGATAGCTGTTGTTATATAAGAACTCTGCGTAAGGCAAATTATCATCCCAACTAGATCCATAATCTAGCGCACAAGCTCTCAACATGTCCTCCAGAATCTGATTGACTCTCTCGGTCTGCCCATCCGTCTGTGGATGAAAAGCTGTACTGAACTCCAGCCTGGTACCCAAAGTTTCATGTAATTGATGCCAAAACTTTGAGGTAAATTGTGTTCCTCTATCTGATACGATGGTCCTCGGAACTCCATGCAGACATATGATCCTGGTCATGTATATCTTGGCTAACTTAGCACTTGTATATGTGGTTTTCACGGGGATGAAGTGAGCTACCTTAGTCAAGCGATCAACCACTACCCAAATAGAATCATAGCCTGACCGGGTCCTGGGTAATCCTGTAATGAAGTCCATGCCAAGCTTGTCCCACTTCCAATCTGGTATCGGCAAAGGCTGAAGTAATCCTGCTGGTTTCTGGTGCTCTGCCTTAACCCTCTGACATACGTCACATACTGCGACATACTCGGCAATATCCTTCTTCATACCTGTCCACCAGAAACTTTCCTTCAAGTCCAAATACATATTGGTGTTGCCCGGATGTATTGAATAAGGCGAATCATGAGCCTCCTGAAGAATCAATTTCCTGATCTCTGGGTCATTTGGCACGTAAATGCGCTGCTCAAACCATAAGGTTCCATGTTCATCCTCACGAAATCCTTCTGCCTTTCCTTGGTTCATCCTTCCCTTTATCTCCGCAATACCTTTGTCTAACTTCTGGGCTTCTCGGATCTTTCCCAACAAAGTGGATTGAATATCCATTGTGGCAACAAAACCTCGTGGTACTATCTCCAATCGAAGATCTCTGAGATCGTCAATTAACTCCTGAGGTAATCCTCCTGCTGTGAGGGTATTAACATATCTCTTGCGGCTCAATGCATCTGCCACAACATTGGCCTTTCCCGGGTGATAGTGCAATTTCATGTCATAATCCTTTATGAGCTCCAACCATCTTCTTTGCCTGAGGTTCAACTCCTTCTGCGTGAAGATGTATTTCAAACTCTTATGATCCGTGTAAACATCACAACGATTTCCGATAAGAAAATGTCTCCAGGTCTTGAGTGCGTGCACTACGGCTGCTAACTCCAAATCATGTGTGGCATAATTCCGCTCATGAGGTTGAAGCTGACGTGAGGCATATGAAACAACTCTTCCTTCTTGCATAAGAACACCTCCAAGTCCCTGACGGGAAGCGTCGCAATATACTTGGAAATCCTTGCTTATATTCGGAAGAATTAGCACTGGGGCTGTGACCAAACGTTTCTTCAGCTCCTGGAAACTAGCCTCACATTCCTCGGTCCAATTAAACTTGGTGTCTTTCTTCAATAACTCTGTCATGGGCTTCGCGATCTTGGAGAAATTCTCAATAAATCTCCGGTAATATCCTGCGAGTCCAAGAAAACTGCGAATCTCTCCGACTGAGGTGGGTGCCTTCCATTCAGTGACGGCTTCAACCTTTGAGGGGTCTACTGCTATCCCTTCTCCTGATATAACATGTCCGAGAAATCCAACTTCCTTCAACCAGAATTCGCACTTGCTGAACTTTGTGTATAACTGATGTTCCCTGAGCTTCTCAAGAACCAAGCGCAAATGTTCCTTGTGTTCTTCTTCATTCTTCGAGTAAATCAATATGTCATCAATGAATACCACAACAAACTTATCCAAGAACTCCATGAATACCTTATTCATCATGCTCATGAAATAGGCAGGGGCATTAGTCAAACCAAAAGACATGACCGTATACTCATAAAGCCCATATCTCGTGGTAAAGGCTGTCTTGGGTATATCCTGTTCTCGAATCTTCAGCTGGTGATATCCTGATCGAAGATCGATCTTGGAGAAAACTTTTGCTCCTTGTAGCTGGTCAAACAAATCATTGATCATTGGCAGAGGGTACTTGTTCTTGATCGTCACTTCGTTTAGTGCACGATAATCTACAACCATTCTCAAGGTTCCATCCTTCTTCTCAACTAGAAGCACTGGGGCTCCCCAAGGTGATGAACTCGGTTGAATATAACCTTTATCCAATAATTCCTTAATTTGCTTCTTAATTTCCTCCAGATCATTTGCGGGCATCCGGTACGGTCTCTTGGATATTGGTCCGGTGCCTGGTAACAATTCAATCAAAAATTCTATGTCCCGATCTGGTGGCATGCCGGGTAATTCCTCGGGGAATATATCGGGATAATCCTTCACAACCGGTACTTCCTCCTGAACAACTCCCGAAAGAGAATTCACTTGAGTCCTCCTTGGCGTATGCCTCGACACATACTTGATCCGTTTCCCCTCTGGGGTGGTGAGAAGAATCGACTTATGGGCACAATCAATATTCCCTTCATACTTGGATAGCCAGTCCATACCTAGAATTACGTCCAATCCTTGTGATTCTAGGATGATGAGGTCTGTAGGGAAAACGTGTCTCCCTATGGTCAATGGCAACTGAAAACATCCCCGACTAGCCATATGCTCTGCTCCTGGGGAACTCACTAACATTGGTGTTTTAAGGGCTATGGTCGGCAACTTAAACTTATCCACAAACCCCCTTGATATGAATGAATGTGATGCACCAGTGTCAAAAAGAACAAGGGCTGTAAATGAATTAATCAAGAACTTACCAACAACGGCGTCAGGCTGGTCATAAACTTCCTCCACATTGACATGGTTCACCTGACCTCTGGTGAAAGGATTGGGCTTCTTTCCAGAGCTTCCATTTCCATTCCCGTTCTTCGCCTTGGGACACTCGGTAGCGTAGTGTCCGGTCTTCCCGCACTTGAAGCAGGTAATGTGGCTCAGATCCTTCTTTGCTGGTGTAGCGGGGTTGGACTGATGCTGATTGTTGTTTCCTCCGTTCCCATTGCCATTCCTATGGCCATTATGGTTGTGTCCATTCCCTCCATGATGTGAATGTCCTCCATGGTTATGGTGAGTGTGTCCACCATACTTGCCAGATCCTGGTCCATTATTTCCGGAGTACGGGGTATAGCGGGGCTTCTGCTGAACACCAGCGTTGTACTTTCCCTGTCCGTACTTCCTCTTGCGATTCTCCACCTGTTGCTGCTTGCCTTCCAGAATGAGAGCCTTGTCAACCAACTCTTGATAATTGTTAAAGGTAGCCACAGTCAACTGAAGTCCCAAATCATCGTTTAGTCCCTCCAGAAATTTCTCCTGCTTAGCGGCATCATCAGCCACGTCTCCGGGAGCATACCTGGATAACTTGCTGAATTCCTCCACATAATCACCAACAGAACGATTTCCTTGGCGTAAGTTGCGGAACTCACGCTTCTTCAGACTCATAGCTCCGGCTGAAACATGTGCGGTACGGAACGCCTGCTGGAACTGATCCCAAGTCACATTGGCTATGGGGAATGTGGTGGTGTAATTCTCCCACCACGAGGCTGCTGGTCCATCCAGTTGATGTGCGGCAAAGCGCACCTTCTCAGCGTCAGTGCATCCTGCAGTGGTCAGCTCTCTTCCGATCTTGCGAAGCCAGTCATCTGCAACGATTGGCTCCGTGCTGCTAGAGAACACTGGTGGGTTCAACCTCAGGAATCGGGTAAGGTTGTCGACCGGGGGTGGTGGCGGTGGGTTGTTGTTGTTCTGGTTCTGATTCTAGATGAGTAGCTGCATGAGGGCATTCTGGTTCTGGATCAACTGGGTAAGTTCCGGTGGGAATTCCGGGTCACGTCTTGGAGGCATCTGTTAGGTTTAGAGTGGATGAGAAATTAGAATAGAATAAGGGCCTAACGAGAGAAATCACTACCCATATGCTTATGATAGCAAGAAAACTTCAAATCAAGCAATTCACACATATCACACCACACAAGCAAAACCTACAGGTAAGGTCATATCCATAAGAGATATGATCTCTTCATACTACCGCGATCATTCGTTGGACTTAACTTGGTAGTGGTGGTCTGAACTAAATCTTCTCAAATCAAAGTCAACTCTAGCTTCTTCTTCTTCTTCTTCGTCAATGATGTCTTCATAGGTCATGGTCTCATCGGGCTGAGCAACTTGGTGATGGGGTTCAACAACTATTTTATTGAAGTAGATAAGAGATAGAAATGAATGGAGAAAAGTATAGACCAATAGATATTTAAGGAAGTCGTAAAATAGAGTTTTCTTCCTATGGCTTTCCAGTTCCTAGTGGTCGTGTCCTATAGTCAGCATGTGTTCTGATACCATCTTGTAATGACCCGACCCAAAATGGATCGAAGTCTCTGTGCTTAAGTGTCATCCCTGGATCGGTATGCTGACACACACAGTACTCGAGGAATTATAACAGAGTTCAATCACACTTTATTACATCAAGGTTCTTAAAAGAGTATTTATTACAATAATATGGCCAAAGGCCATCTAAATAAAAATAACTGCGGAAGCTTCAAAGGTAAATGAGTCCATCCAACTCCACGGCAAACCGAGTGCAGAACAACGACCTATCGCACCTTTAATCTTCGTCGGAAAAGTCTGCAACATGAGACGTTGCAGCCGTGTAGGTCAGCACATGGAATATGCTGGCAATTTCACACCATAGAATAATAATAAATGAAAAGACTATATTTATATGCAAATTTAGCTGATGGAGGCTCTAAGTTTAATTTTTGCATAAAGCCAATTTTACCCTACGACAAAGGAATATTTTTTTTACTATTAAGTTAAAATGCCATTACTGAGAAGGTTCCTCCAACTCAATCCCAAAAATTCCCAAGTTATTAGTAACCCAATAATTTCATTAAAAATGATGATGAGATCAACCAATAATTCACTTCTAGATACTCAAGATGTCCGTAACCGGGGACACGGCTAATCATGATTAGTTTGTACACTCTGCAGAGGTTTGCGCACTTTTCCCCACAAGACTCGACCACCTCCATGATCGGAAGATCGAGACATAGCCTTTCTGAAGTATTTCCCCTTAACCCTGGGTAGACCGGTACACCTACTATCCCCTACATCAGCTAGTCTACCACGGAAAGAGGTCACACACTTACTCAACTATGCCAGAGCCCATAATGGCTTGTGGCTGCACACGGAAGTTTCTAGGCATGAAATATCTTATGATCCCTTTGAGCCTGGGTGGCGGTCCTAGGGTAATCACACGGGTACTCCGGGATTCCCCTTGGGCAAGCACTGGTTTCTCCAGGTGCCCCAAACAATCCACCCAGATGTGTATTAAAGTTGCCACCTTAGGTTATCCCAAAATTATTAACTCTCGCAACTTGCATGGATCACACATACCAATCCAAATCTACGAGCATGGCTAAGCAATATATGATATAATATTCCCGGGGTGATCAAAGGTCATAAGTTCCTACCACATGAACTACATAGCGTAACCACCTGTTCCCAATCCTACTCATGCAATCTTTGAGGGTTAAACTAATGCATAGTAAAAACTAGGTATTAAAAATTATGATCAAGGTGTGAACTTGCCTTGCTGACGTTCGTTGAACTGTAAAGTTTCGTAGTAGCAAGCTTCGCACTCCGGATGATCTAACGTAAGTAAGCAATAACATACATAAGCATACAAGCAAATATCCAAAAAGTAAACAAATGAAAGACTTCAAAAAAACTCCAAAACAACTAAATAAAGTTTCTGTACAGAACGTAATTTTTACAGCAGCAAAAATATGTGTGTTTGGGTTTAACAGACACAAGCTTCGATTTGCAAAAAGAATCACCTAAAACGGAGTTACGGAACTCGAGATATGGCCTAACGAAGTTTGAATTCAGATCTGTTTGAATTCAAATTTTAAAATTTTCAAAAATATTTTTCGTTTGGTTCTCTGGATAGATGGGATTTCTATGAACTAGTAGGAAAAAGAATCAACTAAATCGGATCTATAGACTAAAAGATATACAAGAAACAAGAATTGGTATAGAATCTGAGATTGAAAAAAATACTGGAAAAAGAGAGAAATTTGGCTGGGTGTTCACCGGACTTGTCGCCGGCGACGAGGAAGAAGGCGGATCTGGTGTGCTTTGGCGAAGGGCGCGTGCGGGACGGTGAAGAGCAACGTAAGGCGGAACCGAGGAGCGGTGCCGCGGGGTCAGTATCGCCTCCTGGCGTTGTGGAGAAGCCGCCGGAATCCACGAACTCCGGCGAGCAATTGGCGAGGTTAGGGAGGGAGATAGCTTTTGCAAACAGGGGGCTTCGGACGTGGGGAACTGGGGCAACGCTCTGGGCTTTTATAGAGGGTCAGGGGAAGCTAGAGGAGAGCGGGGCGTTGCCGGAATTAATGTGTTTAATGGCTGCAGTATGAAGCGTTCGTGGTGGCCATTATGGCTGTCTAGGAGGCGCACTAGGGGGTGGAAACGGTAGAGGGAGTCGAGGGGATTCCATTCAGGAAGTCAGTTGAGCGAGGGAGATGAAGGGAGAGGGTGGGGCGCTAGGGTGGGGTGCTGCCTGGGTGCGTGCGTACATGTTTCTGTACGTTGAGAGGAAGAAGAAGATAGCGCATGGGCATGGGCCTTCCTTGGGCCTTGGCTGCCCACGTTTTTTAACGTTTTTTTACAAAAGCAATGAAACAACGAAAATACAAATAAAAGTTAGCCTAAAAATCCCAGAAAATTCACATAGTTATATGGTCTTATATATGACCTAGTGAACTTTTATCTGGCCTAAAATGCAAGTTTTCAAAAAAATGCTATGCTAATAAAATAAATTGCAAATAAAACTCAACAAATATATTTTGGTTCCAAATTCAATTTCCAATATTTTCTTTTCCGATTTTGAAGAAGTCATTTTATCTTCTCTCTTTATTTTATTTTTGATATAATGGAAATGAATTTTTTTGTGAAACCAAATTTGATTCAAACTCACAACTTTGAAAAAATCGAAATTGGTTTTTAGGGAAACTTCCAACTCTCTCTTTTGGTCCTAGAGTTGCTCAAAGTTCCTTGGATCAAAAATCAAATAAAACAAATGGAGGAAAAAAATGCATAAATCATGGATGCATATGAATGATCTATTTATAAACATCCAAATTGAAAATTGGGATGTTACATAAACAGGAGCAAAAAAGCAAAGAACAAAAATAAATTTGGGTTGCTTCCCAACAAGCGCTATCGTTTAACGCCCCTAGCTAGGCATGATGATTTCAACGATGCTCACATAAAGGATAGAAATTGAAACATAAAGAGAGCATCATGAAGAATATGACTAGCACATTTAAGTCTAACCCTCTTCCTATGCATAGGGATTTTGTGAGCAAACAACTTATGGGAACAATAATCAACTTGCATAGGAAGGTAAAACAAGCATAACTTCAAAATTTTAAGCACATAGAGAGGAAACTTGATATTATTGCAATTCCTACAAGCATATATTCCTCCCTCATAATAATTTTCAGTAGCATCATGAATGAATTCAACAATATAACTATCACATAAAGCATTCTTTTCATGATCTACAAGCATAGAATTTTTATTACTCTCCACACAAGCAAAATTCTTCTCATGAATAATAGTGGGAGCAAACTCAACAAAATAATTATCATGTGAGGCATAATCCAATTGAAAACTAAAATCATGATGAGAATTTTCATGGATATAATTATTCTTTATAGCATACAAGTCATCACAATAACCATCATAGATAGCAACTTTGTTCTCATAATCAATTGGAACCTCTCCTGAAATAGTGGATTCATCACAAAATAAAGTCATGACCTCCCCAAGTCCACTTTAATCAATATAATCATCATAAATAGGAGGCATGATTTCATCATAATAAATTTTCTCATCAAAACTTGGGGGACAAAAAATATCATCTTCATCAAACATAGCTTCCCCAAGCTTGTGGCTTTGCATATCATTATCATCATGGATATTCAAGGAATTCATACTAACAACATTGCAATCATGCTCATCATTCAAATATTTAGTGCCAAACATTCTAATGCATTCTTCTTCTAGCACTTGAGCACAATTATCGGAATCCTTATTCTCACGAAAGACATTAAAAAGATGAAGCATATGAGGCATCCTTAATTCCATTTTTTGTAGTTTTCTTTTATAAACTAAACTAGTGGTAAAACAAGAAACAAAAAGATTCGATTGCAAGATCTAAAGATATACCTTCAAGTGCTAATTTCCCCGGCAACGGCGCCAGAAAAGAGCTTGATCTCCACTACACAACCTTCTTATTGTAGACGTTGTTGGGCCTCCAAGTGCAGAGGTTTGTAGGACAGTAGCAAATTTCCCTCAAGTGGATGACCTAAGGTTTATCAATCCGTAGGAGGCGTAGGATGAAGATGGTCTCTCTCAAGCAACCCTGCAACCAAATAACAAAGAGTCTCTTGTGTCCCCAACACACCCAATACAATGGTAAATTGTGTAGGTGCACTAGTTCGGCGAAGAGATGGTGATACAAGTGCAATATGGATGGTAGATAAAGGTTTTTGTAATATGAAAATATAAAAACAGCAAGGTAACTAATGATAAAAATGAGCGAAAACGGTATTGCAATGCTAGGAACCAAGGCCTAGGGTTCATACTTTCACTAGTGCAAGTTCTCTCAACAATAATAACATAATTGGATCACATAACTATCCCTCAACATGCAACAAAGAGTCACTTCAAAGTCACTAATAGCGGAGAACAAACGAAGAGATTATGATAGGGTACAAAACCACCTCAAAGTTATTCTTTCCAATCAATCCGTTGGGCTATTCCTATAAGTGTCACAAACATCCCTAGAGTTCGTACTAGAATAACACCTTAAGACACAAATCAACCAAAACCCTAATGTCACCTAGATACTCCAATGTCACCTCAAGTATCCGTGGGTATGATTATATGATATGCATCACACAATCTCAGATTCATCTATTCAACCAACACATAGAACTTCAAAGAGTGCCCCAAAGATTCTACCAGAGAGTCAAGACAAAAACGTGTGCCAACCCCTATGCATAGATTCCCAAGGTCACGGAACCCGCAAGTTGATCACCAAAACATACATCAAGTGGATCAATAGAATACCCCATTGTCACCACGGGTATCCCACGCAAGACATACATCAAGTGTTCTCAAATCCTTAAAGACTCAATCCGATAAGATAACTTCAAAGGGAAAACTCAATCCATTACAAGAGAGTAGAGGGGGAGAAACATCATAAGATCCAACTATAATAGCAAAGCTCACGATACATCAAGATCGTACCACCTCAAGAACATGAGAGAGAGAGAGAGAGACAAAGAGAGATCAAACACATAGCTACTGGTACATATCCTCAGCCCCGAGGAGGAACTACTCCCTCCTTGTCATGGAGAGCACCGGGATGATGTAGATGGCCACCGGAGATGGATTCCCCCTCCGGCTGTAGCGACCCGACCCAAATGGATCAAGTCTCTGTGCTTAAGTGTCATCCCTGGATCGGTATGCTGACACACACAGTACTCGAGGATTTATAATAGAGGTAAATCACATGTATAAGTAACGTAAATACTATTACCTCAATCCAAATAGCGGAAGTAACAAGGTTGTGGATTCCCATCAACACCAACGGCAAAGTTGAGTGTAGAAATCGTAACCCTAATGTATCACTTACTCATCGTAAGAAATCCTGCAACATGAGACGTTGCAGCCACAAAGGGTCAGTACATTGAATGTACTGACAAATTCACACCAGAGGATAATGATGAAAAAAGGCTATCACTACATGCATGTTTGGCTGGTGGAAAGGCTCTAGGGTTATAATGTTTTTGCGAAAAGCCAATTTTTCCCTACTACAAAGGAACAAATTTTATTTAACTATCATGGTGGTTGTTAAATATTGAGAATGGTTGACAGCATCCTCAATCTCAATTAAGCATCATCATTAACAAAATCCAACAAAATTAATTTAAAGAGTAACATGTTGAGATTCACATGATAAACCAAGTACTAGATACTCAAGATGTCCATAACCGGGGACACGGCTAACCATGATTAGTTTATACACTCTGCAGAGGTTTGCGCACTTTTCCCCATAAGACTCGGTCGCCTCCGTTTGGTTTCTCGCACTACACGGTGTTTGAGAAACGGATGACCGAGACATAGTCTTTCAGAAGCGCTAGCACCTTACGATGCATAGACTGTTACACCTACTTTTCCCTACATCTGCTAGTCTACCCTGTAAGAGTTCGCACGACTTAATCAACTATGCTAGAGCCCATAATAGCTTGTGGCTGCACACGGAAGTTTCTAGTATGAAAAATCTCATGATCCCTTTGGGCCTGGGTGGCGGTCCATAAAGAAAAACAGGCAATCCTGGAATACCCAGGTACCTCAATCCACCCAGATGTGTGTTTAAGTTGCCACCTTAGATAAACCATTAATTAACAAACTCACATCTGTCATGGATATTTCTCACCCAATCCACGTCTACTAGCATAGCATGGCACAATAGGCAAACGTAGAAGTAACTCCCAAAGGTTTGATAATATAACAGGGAATAGGTACTACCTCAACTACTTCCCATCCCACAATTTAATTAGATCCTAATCATGCAATGTTTGAGGATGAAACTAATGCATAAAAATTGGGTATGAAAGGGGATATGATCAAAGTGTGAACTTGCCTGCAATGTTGATGAAGATGATTCGCACTCAAAACTCTTGATAGTTCTACTCGTCACACTCCGGTCAATCAATCATAAGCAAGCAATAGCAACCACACATAAGCAATCACTCGAAGGATCAGAAGAACGAAGAAGACAATTCGAAAAACATCAAAACCAAGAAAATAACTCTTGCAACATAAAACAATTTCTAACAGTACCAAAATTATAAGAATTTGGCATTATCAAAAAGTTTAGGTCAAGAGCTTCGATTTGCAAAAAGAATCAACTGAAACGGAGCTACGAAACTCAAGTTATGATCAAACGAAGTTTGAATTCAAATATGATCTAATTCAAATTTTAAACTTTTCAAAAACATGTTTGAGTTGGATTACTGGATAGAGGGGATCATGACGAAGAAGTGGGCGTTGGTTTCGTTGGATTTGGACAAACGGGTAAAAAGTTATGGCTATTTGAAAAATTAGGGCCAAGCTGTTTTACAATAGAAAAATAGCTACGGTTAAGGTCTAAAGTATAAATACGTAGACTAATTGATAATCTAATTATTCTATCATATTAGTCTAAAAATAATATGCTACGGAAGTATAAGAAGAAAAAAAACAAAGAAAGATACCTTTATAAGGCAGAGAAAAGATGACTTTGGAGAGAAGAGACAATTTTCCAGAAGTCGTGCCGGAGAGGAGAAAAATATTTTTCTTAAATGGATCTAGTCAAACCAAAATATTGATTTAATTCGAATCGGATGATTTTTGGAGGCTCTATGGGTCTATATATATTGGTGGAAAAGAGGCTTAGAGGTCAAAGGCTAGACAATGTGGGACTAAACGTAGACGAAAATATACGAAATAGAGAAGAAAAGATGCGGATGGGCCTAAAGGCCTTCGGCCGGCCGCGCGCACGCTGCGGTGCAGTTTTTTTTACAAAATTCGGCCTAAGAAAAAAAAATTAAAAAAAGAAAAGTCTGGCTGGGCCTGGCCTATTTAAAAAAACAATGGGGCGCCAGAAGCTACTATAATGCGCATGTAGGCGATAAATAAATATGGGCTGCACGTACAGTTTTTAAAAAAAATAGAAACAGAAGGAAAACCGAATAACAAAAATAAAATAAAATTTTTATATTGGCATATTATATATCAGAATTTTCAGAAAAAGATTTTCTACGATATGAACATTTTTCTAGCATTAAATAAAATACACACAAATTCTAATAATTCAAAGAGTGCTACTGGTCTAATAAAATCCAATAAAAATCATTTTAGAAATACCAAAATGAAATAAAATTTATTTCTCTCCAATTTTCTGTTGTAGGGAATCATGTTACCCTATTTTCCATGTATTTTATTTTTGGAGAAAAAATGATTTGAATAAAATCCAAATAACTCCAAATTGAAAAATAATTCCAAAAGACTTTGAATTTGATCCTTTGAAACTCCCAACTCATATTTCATATAATTTTAAGAAGTTATTTTATCTCCTCTCGTGAAAATCATTGAGTTGCATAAAGTTTCAGAATTGGAAATATTTTCCAAATGAAATTCAAATATTTTCAACACCCCTTGTCATTTAAATAAATGGAAGAAGTCATGTCATCTTCTCTCTAGGGTTTTGTATTTGAAAAGAATTTGAATTCACGAAGATCATAAATGCAAAATGAAAGTTTGGGAAAGTCCTTCTATTCCCTCTCATTTAACTTTCAAAAAGGTTTCGAATTTCACTCAATTTCACACAATCAATCAAATCTATCTATTTATTATTACATTCCAAAAATTTAGAATTTTGGGATGTTACACCGGCAGGGTGCCGGAACGGGTCTAGATTGGCTTTCGGTGGCTACGGAGGCTTCTGGCAGCGGAACTCCCGATCTATTGTGTTCCCCGAAGTTTTTAGGGTATATGGGTATATATGGGAGGAAGAAGTACGTTGGTGGACCTCCGGGCTTTCCACGAGGCAGGGGGCGCGCCTAGGGGGGTGGGCGCGCCCCCACCCTCGTGGGCAGCCCGGGACTCTCCTGGTCCAACTCCGATACTCCATGGCCTTCTTCTGGTTCAAAAATAAGTTCCGTGAAGTTTCAGGTCAATTGGACTCCATTTGATTTTCCTTTTCGGTGATACTCTAAAACAAGGAAAAAACAGAAACTGGCACTAGGCTCTGGGTTAATAGGTTAGTCCCAAAGATCATATAAAATAGCGTATAAATGCATATAAAACATCCAAGGTTGATAATATAATAGCATGGGACAATAAAAAATTATAGATACGTTGGAGACGTATCACTCGGTCAGACCGATTTAGTTCAAAATGTGAATGTTAGGATTTTCGGTGGGACCGACATGTCAACTCGGTGGGACCGATTTCATTAGGGTTAGGGCATAACGTAATCTCAGTGAGATCGATCACATAAACTCGGTAGGACCGATTTCTGTAATAGGAAAACAGAGAGTTGCTCAGGCAAACTCGGTGGGACCGAATCGCTCATTTCGGTAAGACCGGAACATTACGAAAGGGAAACAAAGAGTTTGCATTGCAAACTCGGTGGGACCGATCGCTCATCTCGGTTGGACCAAAATGTTACGAAGGGAAACAGAGAGTTTGCAATCCCATATCGGTGAGACTGAGATCCCTATTGATGAGACCGAAAAGACTAGGGTGTCTGGCAGTGGCTATGTCAAAAGAACTTGGTGGCGCCGGATAGATCTAATCGGTGGGGTGCTACCTCTTTTAGCACTGCGCTGGTTTTCCCTGAAGAGGAAGGGATGTTGCAGCAAAGTAGCGTAAGTATTTCCCTCAGTTTTTGAGAACCAAGGTATCAATCCAGTAGGAGGCTACGCGCGAGTCCCTCGTACCTGCACAAAACAAATAAATCCTCGCAACCAACGCAAATAGGGCTTGTCAATCCCTATAAGGCCACTTACGAGAGTGAGATCTGATAGATATGATAAGATAATATTTTTGGTATTTTTATGATAAAGATGCAAAGTAAAGTAAAGGCAAAATAAATAGCAAAGTAAATAACTAAGTAGTAGGAGATTGATATGATAAAGATAGACCCGGGGGCCATAGGTTTCACTAGTGGCTTCTCTCGAGAGCATAAGTATTCTACGGTGGGTGAACAAATTACTGTTGAGCAATTGACAGAATTGAGCATAGTTATGAGAATATCTAGGTATGATCATGTATATAGGCATCACGTCCGAGACAAGTAGACCGACTCCTGCCTGCATCTACTACTATTACTCCACTCATCGACCGCTATCCAGCATGCATCTAGAGTATTAAGTTAAAAACAGAGTAACGCCTTAAGCAAGATGACATGATATAGAGGGATAGACTCATGCAATATGATGAAAACCCCATCTTGTTATCCTTGATGGCAACAATACAATACGTGCCTTGCTGCCCTTACTGTCACCAGGAAAGGACACCGCAAGATTGAACCCAAAGCTAAGCACTTCTCCCATTGCAAGAAAGATCAATCTAGTAGGCCAAACCAAACTGATAATTCGAAGAGACTTGCAAAGATAACCAATCATACATAAAAGAATTCAGAGAAGATTCAAATATTATTCATATATAGACTTGATCATAAACCCACAATTCATCGGTCTCAACAAACACACCGCAAAAAGAAGACTACATCGAATAGATCTCCACAAGAGAGGGGGAGAACATTGTATTGAGATCCAAAAAGAGAGAAGAATCCATCTAGCTACTAACTATGGACCCGTAGGTCTGAGGTAAACTACTCACACTTCATCGGAGAGGCTATGGTGTTGATGAAGAAGCCCTCCATGATCGATGCCCCCTCCAGCGAAGCTCCGGAACAGGCCCCAAGACAGGATCTCGTGGATGCAGAAAGTTGTGGCAGTGGAATTAGGTTTTTGGCTCCGTATCTGATCGTTTGGGGGTACGTGGGTATATATAGGAGGAAGAAGTACGTCGGTGGAGCAACAGGGGGCCCACGAGGGTGGAGGGCGTGCCTGGGGGGGGGGTAGGCGCGCCCCCTACCTCGTGGCCTCCACTTACGTGTCTTGACGTAGGGTCCAAGTCTCTTGAGTTGTATTCGATGAGAAAATCATGTTCCCGAAGGTTTCATTCCGTTTGGACTCCGTTTGATATTCCTTTTCTTCGAAACCCCAAAACAGGCAAAAAACAGCAATTCTGGGCTGGGCCTCTGGTTAATAGGTTAATCCCAAAAATAATATAAAAGTGGATAATAAAGCCCAATAATGTCCAAAACAGTAGATAATATAGCATGGAGCAATCAAAAATTATAGATACGTTGGAGATGTATCATGGGGCCGAGTTTGAATTTTGGTTTGGGACATATGTGGATATGAGAAAGTGGATGAGGGTTTTTGGAGCATATCACTAAGCATTTTGAGCAAGCAAGCCATTAAGCAACACCTCATCCCCTTTTAATAGTATTGGCTTTTCCTATGGACTCAATGTGATCTTGGATCACTAAAATGAAAATGTAGAGTCTTGAGCTTGAGCCAATGTGTGTCCTTAGCATTTTGAGGGGTCCTGATGGTAGATGGAACTACGTCGGTATTTCCTTGGGGAGGGAGGGATGATGTAGCACAGCGACGGTAGGTATTTCCCTGAGGTATGAAACCAAGGTTATCGAACCAGTAGGAGAACCAAGCAACACAATGTAAACAGCCCCTGCACACAAATAACAACACCTCGCAACCCACGTGTTAAAGGGGTTGTCAATCTCTTTCGGGTAACTGCGCCAGAAACGGCGTATGACGGGAGATAAAGTTGTAAATATTGATAGATCGAACGCCAAATAGAATAAATTGCAGCAATGTATTTTTGGATTTTTGGTTTAATAGATCTGAATAACAATTCAAAGGAAAAGTAGATCGCAAGGCAAATATATGAGAAAGAAGACCCGGGGGTCGTAGGTTTCACTAGTGGCTTCTCTCAAGAAAAATAGCAAACGACGGGTAAGCAAATTACTGTTGGGCAATTGATAGAACTTCAAATAATTATGATGATATCCTTGCAATGATCATTACATAGGCATCACGTCCAAGATTAGTAAACCGACTCCTGCCTACATCTACTACTATTACTCCACACATCGACCGCTATGCAGCATGCATCTAGTGTATTAAGTTCATGGTAAAACGGAGTAATGCAATAAGAACGATGACATGATGTAGACAAGATTCGTTTATCTATATGGCGGTAGATATAGATCTCATATTTTTATCCTTAGTAGCAACGATACATATGTGTCGGTTCCCTTTCTGACACTGGGATCAAGCACCGTAAGATCAAACCCACTATCAGGCACCTCTTCCCATTGCAAGATAAATAGATCAAGTTGGCCAAACAAAACCCAAATATGGAAGAAGAAATACGAGGCTATAAGAGATCATGCATAAAAGAGATCAAAGAAACTCAAATATTTTCATGGATATAAAAACATAGATCTGATCATAAACTCGAAGTTCATCGATCCCAACAAACACACTGCAAAAGAGTTACATCATATGGATCTCCAAGACACCATTGTATTGAGAATCAAAAGAGAGAGATGAAGCCATCTAGCTACTAACTACGGACCCGAAGGTCTACAAAGAACTACTCACGCATCATCGGAGAGGCATTAATGGAAGTGGTGAACCCTTTGGTGATGGTGTCTAGATTGGATCTGGTGGTTCTAGACTCAGCGGTGGCTGGATGAATATTCCGTCGACTCCCCTAAGGTTATGGTATTTTGGGGGTATTTATAGAGCAGAGAGGCGGTCCGGGGGGCACCCGTGGTGGGCACAACCAACCAGGGCGTGCCTGGGCCTCCTGTTGCGCCCTGGTGGGTTGTGCCCACCTTAGGGCACCCCCAGGTGCAACCAGGGCCCATTGCCTTCCCTCTGGCCCATAAAAAATCTCCGTAAAGTTTCGTGGCATTTGGACTCCGTTTGATATTGATTTTCTGTGATGTAAAAAACATGGAAAAACAACAACGGGCACTTGTCACTATGTCAATAGGTTAGTACGAAAAAATGATATAAAATGATTATAGAACATCCAAGATTGATAATAAAACAGCATGGAACAATAAAAAATTATAGATACGTTGGAGACGTATCAGCATCCCCAAGCTTAACTCCTACTCGTCCTCGAGTAGGTAAGTGATAAAAACAGATTTTTTGATGTGGAGTGCTATTCACAAAGTCATATCATATTCTTTTCTTTATAGCATGGACATTTGGACATTTATGTGATTTAAAGCAATAGTCTCGTTTTGACATAATAATTTAGATACTCAAGCATATCAACAAGCAACCATGTCTTTCAAAATATCAATGCTAAAATAAGTTATCCCTAGCCCATCATGCTCAAACATTGATCCATTCATGAAACACACTCGAATATTAACTACACCCAATACTTGAGCACGATCATATTGCCTCCTAGTTGGTGCTTTTATGAGAGAAGATGGAGACTCAAATTTCAAAATAAAAATTGCATAAAGTAAAAGAAAGGCCTTCGCAGAGGGATGTAGGGATTTGTAGAGGTGCCAGAGCTCAAATCGAAAAAATTTGAGATAAAAACATTTTGGGAGGTGTATCCATCCCACCAACGAAAATGACTTAGAGTTCCCAATACTTTCCATGCATAGATATATCATAGGCGGTTCCCAAACAAAAAATAAAGTTTATTCCTTTTTCCACCATAACTTTCACTTTCCATGGCTAACCATATCCACGGGTGCCCTCCATACCAACACTTTCCAAGGAATTTATTATTTGACAACATAAAGTAAATTCATTTCTTATTGCATTTCGGGACTGGGCATCCCTAATACCTTTGCCTTACTCTCGTGCAATGACAAGTGAATAAACACTCATCTTGAGAATAACACATCTAACATGAAAAATATTAGCCACCCCTCACCGCTCCGTGAGCGAAACAAACACACAAAAGAGAAGCTTATTTTGAAAATTAGAGATGGCACATGCAAATTTGCTTAGAATGGCAAAAGAATACCACATATAGGTAGATATAGTGGACTCATGTGGCAAAACTGGTTTAAAGGATTTTGGATGCACAAGTAGAGGTCATACTTAGTGCAAAATGAAGGCTAGCAAAAGATTGGTAAGCGACCAACCAAGAAACGAATAATCTCATAAGCAAGCATTAAGCATAACACCGAATAATGCACCACAAGTACGATATAATTTTCATTGCATGATTATTGACTTTCATGCATGCATAGGGAATCACAAACCTTAACAGCAATATTCCTACTAAAGCATAATTACTCATCAACATAACTCACATATCACATCATCATATCTCAGAACTATTACTAAGAATCAAGTTTATTTTGTCCAATGATCTTCATGACATTTTTTTCTTTATCCTTCTTGTATATCTATCACTTTGGCACTAATTTTCATGTGTTGCTTTTCATAAGCTCAAACAAATATAAGTGAAGATCATGAGCATAACAAATTTTCTTTCTCTGAAAATAACTTAAGTGAAGCAAGAGAGAATTTCTTCAAAATTTTACTAACTCTCAAATAAATCTAAGTTAAGCAAGAGAGCATGTCTTCAAAAATAACAAAGCACACCATGCTCAAAAAGATATAAGTGAAGCACTAGAGCAAGTCCTAGCTCATAAAAGATTTAAGTGAAGCATAGAGAGCAATTCTAACAAGTCATGATATAATTTTGCCTCTCTCAAATAGGTGTGTACAGCAAGGATTGATGACTTAAAACACAAAATAAAAGAAGCAAAGACACATATCATGTGACGAATAAAAATATAGTCTCGGGTAAAATACCGATAGTTGTTGGAAGAAAGCGGGGATGCCACTCGGGGGGCATCCCCAAGCTTAGTTGGTAGCTCATTCTTGGATAATAGCTTGGGATGCTGGGGGCATACCCAAGCTTAGGCTCTCACATCCTTACTTCATCCATCGTAAAATAACCCAAAACTTGAAAACTTCAATCACACAAAACTCAACAAAGCCTTCGTAAGATCCGCTAGTATAAGAATAATAAACCACTACTATAAGTGTTGTATCAAACCAATTCATATTTTGTTTTTGTATTATATCTACTGTATTCCAACTTTTCTATGGCAATAACTCATCAAAGAAAACCATAGAGCCATCAATATAAGCACACAACACAAAGAAAACAGAATCTGTCAAAACAGAACAGTCTGTAGCAATCTGACTATTCCGAATACTTATGTAACTCCAAAAACTCTGAAAAAATTAGGATGACCTGAGAAATTTGTATATTGATCTAATGCAATTGGAATGGATATTTTATCGCTCTCTGGTAAAAAATGAAAATTAATTTCGTGAGCGTAAAAGTTTCTGTTTTTCAACAAGATCAAACAACTATTGCCCAGGAAGATCCTAAAGGCTTAATGTCGGTGTCAAAACCGGCGGATCTCGGGTAGGGGGTCCCGAACTGTGCGTCTAGGCCGGATGGTAACAGGAGGCAAGGGACACGAAGTTTTACCCAGGTTCGGGCCCTCTTGATGGAGGTAAAACCCTACGTCCTGCTTGATTAATATTGATGATATGGGTAGTACAAGAGTAGATCTACCACGAGATCAGAGAGGCTAAACCCTAGAAGCTAGCCTATGGTATGATTGTATGTTGTGATTGTTGTCCTACGGACTAAAACCCTTCGGTTTATACAGACACTGGAGAGGGTTAGGGTTACACAAGGTCGGTTACAAAGGAGGAGATATCCATATTCGTATTGCCTAGCTTGCCTTCCACGCCAAGTAGAGTCCCATCCGGACACGAGACAAAGTCTTCAATCTTGTATCTTCATAGTCTAACAGTCCGGCCAATGGAGATAGTCCGGCTGTCCGGAGACCCCCTAATCCAGGACTCCCTCAGTAGCTCCTGAACCAGGCTTCAATGACGATGAGTCCGGCGCGCAGTATTGTCTTCGGCATTGCAAGGCGGGTTCCTTCTCCGAATACATCATAGAAGAATTTGAATACGAGGATAGTGTCCGACCCTGCAAAATAAGTTCCACATTCCACCATAGAGAGAATAATATTTTTGCAGATCTAATTTGCTGGCTTGTTTTGGCAGCATGACGTTACGTCATGGCCCGGTGATTATTCGAACCGTTTCTTTTAACCAGCCCCGCACATAACGCGAGGCAGTTTTTCGACATGTCTTGTCAAAGCAGAGATTGTGTCCCCTTATTACGGGATTCTCATCAATACAGACGTGGGTAGCCCAACCGCGCCATCAATTGTGGCGCTTGGGGGATAAGCGAGTTTTACTAGGCAAGTGGGGACGCTTAGCTTCGTCCGCCCATATAAAGGGATAAGGATTCACCTTTCCATCCATGCCTTGTTCCTCCTTTGCTCATCCGTTTCCGCACACTCGAGATCTAGCGCCCAAACCCTTGCTTCCACCTCAACCTTATCCAACCATGTCCGGAGTGGGAGGCAAGTGGATGGTCTCCTCCGTCACGGAGGGAGACGTCAAGAAACTGAGGAGAGCCGGATACCTGCCCGACGACATTGCACATCGGCTCCCAGATGAGGGGCAGCTCATCCCCACCCCCAGGCCCCATGAGAGGGTGGTATTCCTCACCCATTTCCTCCACGGACTGGGATTCCCTCTCCATCCCTTCATCCCGGGGCTCATGTTTTATTACGGCCTGGATTTCCACGATTTGGCCCCAAACTTCATCCTCAACATCTCGGCGTTTATCGTCGTGTGCGAGGCCTTCCTCCGCATCAAGCCCCACTTCGGCTTATGGCTGAAGACCTTCAATGTGAAGCCGAAGGTGGTGGGCGGCTGCCAGGCGGAGTGCGGAGGCGCCATGGTGGGCAAGATGCCCAACATAACATGGCTCGAGGGCTCCTTTGTGGAAACCATAAAGGGATGGCAATCGGGGTGGTTCTATATCACCGAGCCGCGCGACCCCGCATGGGTAGCGGCCCCCGAGTTCCGATCTGGCATCCCCATGCGGCTCACCTCCTGGAAAGAGAAGGGCCTGTCCTGGGGTAATTCAAAAGAGCTGACCGGACTCCAGACATGTACTCAAAACATGGTGGACAAGAAGCTCAAGCTCGTCAACATAGTCCAGGTTATGCTCATCCGCGGGATACTCCCGTGCCAACAACGGGAGTTCACCTTGTGGGAGTTCAATCCGGCGCAGCACCGGACTCTGAACAGGCTCTTCGACACGACTCACAAAGACGCCTGGAGGGTGCTGTTCAAAAGTGCCGAGGTCCCTCCCCCTATCACTGAGGATCGCGGATTCAGCGTGAAGCGCCAAGCCAGTGCGGTAAGCTGCTTAACCTTTCACAGGATATTCATTTTTATATAGATTGACTCTATGCGGGATCTAAACTCCCGTACCTTTGACAGGACTGGCAGAAGATGGCCGGACAGATTGACTGTCCGGCTCCTTTGCCCGAAGGCCCCGCAGATGCTCTTCTGGCGAAGATGTTGACCCCGGCCCCTTATAAGGTGCCGGAGAAGACCAAGAAGGCCAAGGGAGCTCGAAAGATTTCCCGACGCCAGGCATCGTCGGACTCACCGTCCGATGACTCTGCGGCGCACTCTTCCCCCGAAGACGAGGAAGAAGAAGAAATGCTCCCCCACCGACTGGGGGAGACAGAAAAAGGAAGGCCGCCCCAACGGGGGGGGGGGGGCGAAGGGTCCAAGAAGGGAAGGACTCTCCTTCCGGACAGCTCCACCGCCACCGACGAAGGCGAAGACGAGTGGTTGACTAGGGACAAGCCCCCGGGGAGATCATAAGTATTCAGATACCAAAGTAACCCATAAGATTCCTTGTTCGCACCGCTTTCCCTAATCGCCGAACATAATTACGCAGGCCGCCACGAGCCAATATCGAGGTATCATCAGACGGCTCCCTCGGCTCGTCAGACATGGATAGCGATCCAGTCCCAACCGCCACCTCCCCTCATCCTGCCGACGATGCCGAGGTGTTCTCTCAAGAGGCACCGGATCGAGGGGGACAGTCCCGGAGGCGCCTCAAGGTGACCTTCCGGACTCCGGGAGCTGAGGGGACGGGGTCCCCGAGAGCTCCGAGTTCGGCCCTCAGCCGAACACCGCGCTGGACCCTCCAGCGGTTCCGGGCTCAGGCAGGCGGTCCCCTTCTAAGAGGGGCAAAACGCCTGTGCCGGTGACCTCTGTCCATCCAGAGGCACCGGACAACCTGCTGGAAGCGCTTTGCAGCGCGTCCATCAACGAGGAGCACTGCACCATCATGAGCGCGGTGATCCAGAAGGTTCAGTCCGCCAAGAGCGGATTGACTAAAGCCTGTGCAAGCCTTCTAACAGGCTTCGAGGTAAGTGTTTTAAAATGTAATAGAAGTATTACCGCATAGACAGTAGCCCCTGATGCTTTGTTCGGTGTTCACAAAGAAAAGCCGAACAGAGGATCAAATAGTATCGCAGGAGTCTAATATAAGTATGTCAATATGCATATGCAGGCTTCTCTGCTGGTGTCCGCCGCCCTAACTGCGGAGGTCGCCGTACTGAAGCAGGACCTCGATGGGTCCAAGAAAGAGCTCGGCCTTGCCAAGAGGCAGCTCGAGGAGAACAAGGGTAAGTAATACCCCGTCTATAGATATGTATATATAAAAAAGGACGCGATTGCAAAATGACCGGATCATTGTATATTTTGCCAGGGGCCACGACTGAGGTGGCGACCCTGAAGCAAGCGCTGACCAAGGCCGAAGATACAGCGGCCAAGGAGCGCACCGAGCGGGAGAGGCACGAGGCTCCGGTGGGCGAGGTGCAGCAAGAGCTCTAGGCTCTCGTGACGAAGCACGAGGCGATGGAGCTTGACTTGAAGACGCGGGAGTCCGAGCTTGCCGCGGCCCGTGAGAGCGCAAAGAGTGCCAAGGCCGAGGCCCAGAAGGTCCTTCAGGAGATCGACGCGATGAAGAATATAGCGGTGGGTAAGGCTTTCTATATGCAAAGCAAGCATGTAAAAGTGAATTACCGATTACTTACCCGAATCCGAAGCTCTTCAGGAGCATTCGCAGATTTGCCCCGCAGTGTGTCCGATGCCACACAATTTTACCAGGCCGAGGACGGAAGCTTGACGGAGAAGCTGTTCTGGTCTCAGTATGCTGAGGCCGAACATCCGGTGCCAATGAGCGACCAGCTGAAGCAGATGGTCGAGCTACATAAGGCGGCCGATCATGCCATGAAGGGCTTCATAGTCCGGTTGTGGCCTGGCGACGCCCTTCCGAACAACTTCTTCAGCCTGGTGAGGCAGCTTGTGGATGCCTCCCCACGGCTGGAGGTCGTCAAGCGATCCGTCTGCATTGAAGGTGCACGTCGGGCTTTCGCCCGTGTAAAAATGCAGTTGGTCAAGCTAGACGCCATGAAGCTGATCAAGGAGGGGCCACCGGAGGGCAAGGAGCACCGCCACCCCGAGATATACTACAAGGGTGTTCTGCCGGGTGCCCGTCTTATCGCGGATGAGTGTTCAAAAAATGTAATATTTGAATGAGACTTGCTCGTTTTGTCCTGTATGTATGAAAACTTGTTTCATATTCGCTATGCAACGCTTGTTAGAATTTAAAATATTACCTTCTGTTTGGCTGTTTATCCAATCTGAGAGATGGCTAGTCCTCGGCTTCTGCCCCCATGCCACGAGTGCTGGGGTGTTCGGGATAAACCTGAGCACTCTTGTTCCCATGTTTGGGTCCTTCGAGGGAGGTGCTCAGCACAGCGAACAAGGCAACCGGACTAATAATGCTTTATCACTCTCACTTAGCCATATAATTCTATAATTTTAAATTTCGGCGAAGCCCCTGGTATTCGGAAGGCCGAATTCAGGGCGCGATACACGCCTGTAAGCCGGACAGAGCCGGCCGCTCGCCCTAAGCGGCATAAGTCTTTAGGGACTCGAAAAAACCTCGTCGAACAGCGACCAGTCTCTCGCCTTATCATGACAGTCAGTTTTAGCTTTCTCTACTGAGGTGCTCAGCCCGGTAGAACCGGGGCACAATCGCAGTAGTTCTCCTAGCGCTACCTTAGCCGATAGAGTGGAACGTAAGGTACCAAAACATAGGAGCCGGGCAAACCCAACATTTGACCAAAGACATGATTCGGAGCTGATGCATATAATGCTATAAGTTGGGGTGCCGCACTTGTGAAAGTGTTCGGACTTTTCACACCGCATTGTGGGGTACGTAAGCCCCTGGTGTATTGGCCGTACCAGAGTGTACGGTTGCAAGGCGTCATTAATGGGCACATATATATATATATATATTTATAACAAGAATACAATAATAGTCGTAATGTCATGCATCGTTTATTGAAAAATTGCGTTAAAGCAGAGTGATACAGATAGTGCGATAAGCAAAATAGTAGGACTATGTCCCTTCCAGGGGCTAGCTGAGGAATGATATGAAATCTATAATCAACCTGGGAATTCCGTTGTATGACGTAGCTGTCTGCCTCCTTGGTTGTTGTATCATGTGTTCGGCAATAGAGCTGCCGGACGGTGTTTCCAGAGATTAAAGTCCTGAAAGAAAAAAGAAAAATAACCAAACGAGAAGCCCCTAGTGCGGTTTAGGCCGCATTTCGGGGCGTGCCGCAGTTGTGCCCCCTCCACACCTGTGCCCATGGTATTTTTAATGCGTAATTATGTACGTGCGGCACGAATATCGCCGTTGGGCTGGGATTGGGGTGGTCGCCGTATTGCTACGCGAGCTCAGATTGCGCCAGACGGTCTATTTGCTGATTGCCCCGAGCGCGCTTGAAGGTGTCCGGGATTTGAAACGCCGAACTCATTGATTGCCTTGAGAGGCTGCTTTGCACTTCTGCTGTGAGGGCCGCGGTGTGCTCCTCTATTCGGAGGGAGCGCTCTGTGTTTCCAATGACTATAATAACTCCGCGGGGTCCTGGCATCTTGAGCTTGAGGTATGCATAATGCGGTACCGCATTGAATCTAGCAAATGCGGTTCGCCCGAGCAGCGCGTGATAACCACTGCGGAACGGGACTATATCGAAGATTAACTCTTCGCTTCGGAGGTTATCCGGGGATCCGAAGACCACTTCCAGTGTAATTGAGCCTGTGCAATGGGCCTCTACGCCTGGAATAACGCCCTTAAAGGTCGTTTTTGTGGGTTTGATCCTTGAGGTGTCTATACCCATTTTGCGCACTGTGTCCTAATAAAGCAGGTTCAGGCTGCTGCCGCCGTCCATAAGGACTCGAGTGAGGTGAAATCCGTCGATGATTGGGTATAGGACCAGTGCGACAAATCCACCATGACGGATACTAGTGGGGCGGTCCTTGCGGTCGAAGGTGATCGGGAAGGAGGACCAAGGGTTGAACTTTGGGGCGATTGGCTCCAACGCATATACGTCCCTGAGCGCATGCTTCCGCTCCCTCTTGGGGATGTGGGTTGCGTATATCCTGTTCACCGTCCGCACTTGCAGGGGAAACCTCTTCTGTCCTCTAGTGTGCGGCTGCCGGGGTTCCTCCTCGTCATCGCTATGCGGCCCCTTGTCCTTGTTTTCGGCAATTAACTTGCCGTCCTACTTGAACACCCAATAATCCCTGTTGGTGTGATTGGCTGGCTTGTCTGGGGTGCCGTGTATTTGACACGAGCGATCGAGTATACGGTCCAAGCTGGACGGACCCGGCGTACTTTGTTTGAATGGCTTTTTCCGCTGACCGGGTTTAGAGCCTTTGAATCCGGCATTGACTGCCGTATCCTCAGTATTTTCGCTGTTAATGCGGCGCTTATGCTTGTTGCGACATGACCTACTATTGCCATCCTTGGTATCTAAGGTACCATGGTTTTTTGAGAGGTTATTACTACGAGCCAGCCAGCTGTCTTCTCCCGCACAAAAGCGGGTCATGAGGGTCGTGAGAGCTGCCATAGATTTCGGCTTTTCCTGACCAAGGTGCCGGGCTAGCCACTCGTCTCGGATGTTGTGCTTGAAAGCCGCTAAGGCCTCCGCATCCATACAGTCGACGATTTGATTTTTCTTTGTAAGGAACCGAGTCCAGAATTGCCTGGCCGACTCTTCTGGCTGCCGAATTATGTGGCTCAAATCATCGATGTCTGGTGGTCGCACATAAGTGCCCTGAAAGTTGTCGAGGAATGGGGCTTCCAGATCTTCCCAATAGCTAATGGAGTCCGCTGACAAGCTGTTAAGCCAATGCCGCGCTGGTCCTTTGAGTTTTAGTGGGAGGTATTTGATGGCGTGTAAGTCATCACCGCGGGCCATGTGGATGTGGAGGAGGAAGTCCTCAATCCATACTGCGGGATCTGTTGTGCCGTCGTATGATTCAATGTTTACAGGTTTGAAACCTTCTGGGAATTGATGTTCCATTACTTCGTCTGTGAAGCATAAGGGGTGTGCGGCGCCTCTGTATTGGGCTATATCTCGACGCAGCTCGAATGGGTCTTGCCCGCTGTGTTCGGCCCGGCCGGATTTGCTTTTACTGTATCCGGCATGACGTTTGTCGTCTCGCAGAGTGGTGTGCCCCCGTGATCCGTAGATCGATCTTGAATGCTTTGCCTTGTCCTCCAATATGTCTCGCAGGTCTAGCGTATCTCCCCATGCCTTTTTATTTGAATGGCGTTGGGGTGGATGCTGAGCTTTTGGCTGAAATGCCTCTCTATCGCGGCCACGAGGTGGCTGATCAGCCGTGTCATACGCTTCTTCCTCCAATCGGGGTAGTAACCTGCGCCTTGGGTAACTCTTGGAGGGGCGCTCGAGTTTATATTCCTCGGCTGCGAGGACTTCAGTTCATTTGTCAGTTAGCAGATTTTGATCAGCTTGAAGCTGCTGCTGCTTTTTCTTCAGGCTATTTGCCGTGGCCATAAGCCGGCGCTTGAAGCGCTCTTGTTCGACGGGATCCTCTGGGACGGCGAACTCATCGTCGCCAAGGCTTGCCTCGTCTTTGGAGGGGGCATGTAATTGTCATCTTCCTCCTCTCCGCCAGCCGCTCTCTCAGGAGAGCTGGCTCCTTCATCCTCCTGCTCTAAATCTTGCTGGAGGGGATTGTTGTTGTCTTCGGCGCTATCCGGAGTGTTATTATCTCCTGTGCCGGTATCACCACTTTTGCTTTGGCGGGACTTAGAGCGGCACCGCTGACGTAGGCGCTTGGGTTGCTTCTTGGAGGGGTCATCCTCCGCTATCTCGTCGCCATTGCCTTCGTTGGGTGTATCCACCATGTATATGTCATATGACGAGGTGGCTTTCCAGCGCCCTATAGGCGCTGGTTCGTGTTCGTCTCCTACATCGTCGTCCATACCGTCGATGTCTTCGGAGTCAAAGTCGAGCATGTCGGTTAAATCATAGACAGTGGCTACGAAGTGGGTGGTGGGTGGGCGTCGAATTTCTTCATCTTCCGCATCCCAATCCTGTTGGCCATAATCCGGCCAGGGCTCTCCTGAAAAAGAGAGAGTCCTTAGTGAATTCAGAATGTCGCCGAGGGGCGAGTGCTGAAAGATATCCGCGGCGGTGAATTCCATGATCGGCGCCCAATCGGATTCGATTGGCAGGGGCGCGAACGGTTCGGAGTCCGGGAAAGAGTCCGGCACCTTGGAGTCACGGGCTGCGCAGATGATTATGCTGGTGTTTGGCTCGATCGCCGTCGAGACTGCAGCCCCTGAGGTGGTGTCTAGCCACCCGTCCTCGATTGGCGCGGTTTGCTCCGAGCTAAGGGTCGGAGCAGATGCGGGCGCGACCTCTATTGTACTGTTCGGCGGTAGAGCTAGGTCATACCCATCGCGATAGTGGGGCGCGCCCGGCTGTGGCTCGAATCTGTCGAAGATCAAGTCTTCGCGGATGTCAGCCGTGTAGTTCAAACTTCCAAATCTGACGTGATGGCCAGGGGCGTAGCTTTCAATCTGCTCCAGACGGCCAAGAGAATTAGCCCGCAGTGCAAAGCCGCCGAATACGAAGATCTGTCCGGGGAGAAAAGTCTCACCCTGGACCGCATCGCTATCGATGATAACAGGAGCCATCAAGCCTAACAACGACGACACAGAGGAACTCTCAATGAAAGCACCAATGTCGGTGTCAAAACCGGCGGATCTCGGGTAGGGGGTCCCGAACTGTGCGTCTAGGCCGGATGGTAACAGGAGGCAAGGGACACGAAGTTTTACCCAGGTTCGGGCCCTCTTGATGGAGGTAAAACCCTACGTCCTGCTTGATTAATATTAATGATATGGGTAGTACAAGAGTAGATCTACCACGAGATCAGAGAGGCTAAACCCTAGAGGCTAGCCTATGGTATGATTGTATGTTGTGATTGTTGTCCTACGGACTAAAACCCTTTGGTTTATATAGACACCGGAGAGGGTTAGGGTTACATAAGGTCGGTTACAAAGGAGGAGATATCCATATTCATATTGCCTAGCTTGCCTTCCACGCCAAGTAGAGTCCCATCCGGACACGAGACGAAGTCTTCAATCTTGTATCTTCATAGTCTAACAATCCGGCCAATGGAGATAGTCCGGCTGTCCGGAGACTCCCTAATCCAGGACTCCCTCACTTTACTTGGCACAAACACTAATTAAAATATAAAAAAACACAATCATAGCAGTTGCATAATTGTGCTAACACACAAGAACATAAAGCAAAAATAAATTTTATTCATTGGAATGTTATACACTAGATCATCTTTGCATATCATATTTTATTGCATTTTGGGTTGATCCTAAAACTTCTACGCAACTCAAGGACCCTCGGAGAGAGTTGGGGATTTCGTTATTTTCATATTTGAGTTTTCTCAAATTTTGAAAATAGGATCATTTGATTTTATTTATTTTATCTTCAATTATTTCTATTATAAAATATGAGAGAGGGAATAAAATGACTTTCCCAAAATAAAGAAATATTGGAGATTTAATAATAAAATCAAATAAGATTTTATTTTTGTTTTATTTGCTATTTTATTTGAATTTAGGAAAAATGCGTGTTTTTCAAAAATGCATTTAGGCCCCAAATAAATGTTCATCCTGTGCTGTTTGATTTTAGAAGCCGGGGAAAATTTATTCCGGGATTTTGGGAGTCCGTTTAGTATTTCTTTTGTTTTTTCTGAGCGTAATTATTTTAAAAAAGTCCGAACCGACCTACGGGCCGTGTCAGGCCAGGACTCCCTGGCCGAGGCCTTTTTATAGTGCGCCCCGGGCCGAAGCAGCCCAAGCCGCCGCCCCCAAATCCTAGCCCGAGCCGCCCGCCGCCGCCAGCCATCGCGCCGTCGCTGCCCCGCCGCCGCCCCGCCGCCGCCAGAGCCCGCCACCGACGAGGTCGACTCCGCCGCCGCCGTCGGTTTTTTTAGAAAACCATTGGTTTTCACCGGTTTATTTTCGTTTTTTTAGTTTCATTTTTTTCTAGATAGATCGGTTCTTTTTCTCGGTTTAGTTTAATTAGCGAGCGTTTGCTCGTTCGTTCGTTTTTACGAACGCGTTCATCGTTTAGATCCAGATAACGAACGTTCGTTCGTTAATCCGTTCGTCATTTTTCTTTTTCTCGGATTTATTCCGTGATTTTTCTGATCGCGATTTCTGATCCGATGTTCGTTCTAGTATAACTTTTAGCTCGTTTATCGGAATCAGGCGATTCAAGCGCCTGGAGTTTCATCTCGAAACCCTCTTTCCGTTTAACCAACTCAAACAAGTTTTTGCCTCTGTAAAATTTGACCTAGATCCAGATTAGTAAACGAAGCTTGTTTCTTTTGCCGTTTGTCTTTCGTTGCTTCGTCCGATTTGATTATGTTGCCAACCGAAGTTCTTAAGTTGAACTTTCTGGTTAGGTCTCTTATTTGAGTTTTACCTGTGCATTAGTTGAGTACTTATTGTATGCTTGTTTGTTTGCGATAGAGTACCCGGAGTGCGTCGCTTCCTACTTTGAATCGCTAGGTTTTGCGGATCATCAGCAAGGCAAGTAACACTTTGATCATACTTCCTATTACCCAGTTTTTATTGCATTAGATCAATCCTCACACATTGCATGATTAGGATCTAATTATATTGTGGGTCTGGGAAGTAGATGAGGTAGTACCTATTACCTGTTATTATCAAACCTTTGGGAGTTACTTCTACGTTTGCTTATTATGCCATGCTATGCTAGTAGACGTGGATTGGGTGAGTGTATCCATGACAGATGTGAGTTTGTTAAATTAATGGTTTATCTAAGGTGGCAACTTAAATACACATCTGGGTGGATTGAGGCACCTGGGTTTTCCAGCGATTGCCTGTTTTTCTTTTGGACCGCCACCCAGGCTCAAAGGGATCATGAGATTATTCATACTAGAAACTTATGTGTGCAGCCACAAGCTACTATGGGTTCTAGCATAGTTGATTAAGTTGTGCGAACTCTTATAGTGGTAGACTAGCAGATATAAGGGAAAGTAGGTGTAACGGTCTACCCGATCGTAAGGTGCTAGCGCTTCTGAAAGACTATGTCTCGGTCATCCATTTCTCAAACACCATGTAGTGCGAGAATCCCAACGGAGGAGATCCAGACTTGTGGGGAAAAGTGCGCAAACCTCTGCAGAGTGTATAAACTAATCATGGTTAGCTGTGTCCCCGGTTATGGACCTTTTGAGTATCTAGTACTTGGATTATCAGGTGAATCTCATCATGTTACTCTAATTAATTTGTTGGGTTTAATGATGATCTTTAATTGGGATTGAGATGGTGTCTACACTCTCAATGTTTAACAACCACCATGATAGTTAAATAAAATTTATTCCTTTGCAGTAGGGAAAAATTGGCTTTACGCAAAATTGTAACCATAGAGCTTTCCACCAGCCAAATATGCATGTAGTATAGCCTTATTCTTTCATTGCTCTCTATGTGTTACATTGCCAGCATATTCCATGTGCTGACCCATTTCGGGCTGCAACGTTCATGTTGCAGACTTTTCAGACGACGAGTAAGGTGCCTTTAGGTCGTGGTTCTATACTCAGCGATGCCGTTGGAGTTGATGGACTCACTTATCTTCCAAGCCTTCCGCTGTTATCGTTATTAGATGGCCTTAAGCCATATTTATTGTAATAGGTTCTCTTTTGAGACACTCGATGTAATAAGTGTGTGATTGCTACTCTGTTATAAATCCTTCAAGTACTGTGTGGTGTCAGCATTACTGATCCAGGGATAACACCGGAGCACAGAGATTGGACTGTTTGAGGTCTGGTCGCTACAAGATGGTATCAGAGCACACGCTGACTGTAGGACACGACCACTAAGCTAAAAGCCCTAGATCACTACTCACTCTTCTCATTCTGACTCCTCATCTTTTCTACTCTTTAGGATGGCGGATGCAAGGAACAAGTTCACGCAACTGGATGAAGATACACCCTTTGGACGTCACTTGAAGGAAGTCGCTAGATATCTGAACATAGGAGTACCAAGCTTCACCAAAACCTACAACGCCACTTTACCTGACGAGGAGCACTGGATGATTCAAGTTCAAGTTCCAGGAAGGACGTTCATGCCAGTCACTAAGCCCATAGAGTTTTCCTTTGATGCACCAACCTGGAGTCTAGGAAAGAGCATGGCAGCTCACATCACCATGGGACGTATAGGAGAGGTTTACCGCAATGATCTCAAGGATACTATCTACCAGATTTGTGGGCACCGAGATGAGCACTGGGAGATGATCAGCACCAGGAAGGATAGGTCAATTGCAGCTTTTATCAAGGAGTTAAACCAGCACATTCGACGTCAGGAGAACCAGATGTGCGCCGACATGATAGATCTCAAGAAGGCGAGGACAAGAATCAAGGAACTGGAGGAAGAACTCAAGGCTACACATGAAGATTATGAAGAGGAAATCGAAGTGCTAGTGGACAAGAATGCCGACCTAACAATGAAGATCAGAATATTTATGGGAGGCCCTACACCAGTAGAAGAAGACTAAGAACCCCAGGAGATTCGCCCGGAAGACTACATCATCATCGACGACACCGAATCGGATCCAGATGATAGCGATGATGACTATGTTAATGAAGCTGGAGCAGATATCATGGAGTCTGCAACCGAAGAATATTTCTAGTAGACCATCCCAACAGTAGTAGTAGTCCACCATGTACATATAGTAGCCCGAGCACTTTTGCGATAGTTTGACCGAATGTATGCCCTTGTTTGATTGAATGAAGTGAATTGTTTGCTTTTGCCTCATGTGCATATGGGTAGTGTTTTCTCTCTAGACCCCTCTATATTCTTAAATCTCATCTTTTCTAAACCCTCAGATGCCTCCGAGACGTGACCCCAGATTTACCTTCCCACCGGAGCTCACTCAGTTGATCCAGCAGCAGAATACGTTGATGCAGTTGCTAGTCCAGAATCAGAATCAGGGGAACAACAACAACAACCCACCACCACCACCTGTTGATCACATAGCCTGTTTTCTTAGGCTGAATCCGCCAGTGTTTTCCAGTAGCACCGAGCCTATAGTAGCAGATGATTGGCTCTGCAAGACAGCAAGGGAATTGACCATGTCAGGATGCACAGATGCAGAAAAGGTGAAGTTTGCCGCACATCAGCTTGACAGACCCGCAGCATCATTGTGGGAGAATTTCACCGCCACTTTCCCTATCGACACTGTCACATGGGACCAGTTCCAGCAGGCTTTCTGTACTGCCCATGTTTCAGCAGGAGCTATGGCCATGAAGAAGCATGAGTTTCGCAACTTGCGCCAAGGAGGACGGACAGTTGGCCAGTATGTGGAGGACTTTAGTAAGCTAGCACGTTATGCCCCAGATGACGTTGCTACGGATGTAGCTAAGCTGGAGAAGTTTCTGGAAGGACTGAATGATGAATTGAGCATGCAGTTGATGGTAGCAACCTTCAACAACTACCAGGAGTTGGTAGATCACGCTCTTATGATTGAAGGGAAGCAGCAGCAGATTGAGAATCGCAAGAGGAAGTATGGACAAGGGAAGTACAATTCAGGTGCTCAGCAGAAGCCATGTTTTACCCCTAGACCGGGAGGACATTTTCAGCATACCCATGGAGGAGGTAGCTCGCACAATCATAATGGCCCCAAGAATGGTAATGGGAATGGAGGAAGCAACAGCCAGAATCGTACCAACCCATCAACCCCAGCCAAAAGAGACCTGAGCCAGGTCACTTGCTTTAAGTGCCAGAAGACCGGACATTATGCCAATGAATGTCCTGAATCTCAGAATGGAAATGGCAATGGAAGCTCTGGGAAGAAGCCGAACCCTTTCAATAGGGGACAGGTGAACCACGTTAACGTGGAGGAGGTTGAAGAGCGGCCGGATGCAGTAATCGGTAAGTTTTTGGTTAAGTCATTTACTGCAATCATTCTTTTCGATACTGGTGCATCGCATTCATACATATCAAGGGGATTTGTGGATAATTATAACCTGCCCACTAAGGTTCTTAGAACACCCATGTTAGTAAGCTCACCAGGAGCGGAGTATATGGCTAGTAAGGGATGTTTTCAAGTTCCATTGAGTATAGGTAGGCATGTGTTTCCCTTGGGTTTAATCATTTTGGAATCACATGGTTTGGATGTAATTATGGGTATGGATTGTCTATCGATGTATGGAGGGAACATTGATTGCACCAGTAAGTCAATTTTTCTTACCGCCCTAGAAGGGAGAAGGATCAAGTATGTATACCGGCATGTGCCTAAAAGGACTCAAGTAAATTCGTTAACAGGAGTTGTGTAGGAGGAAGTACCAGTAGTGAAGGATTTCCCTGATGTATTTCCAGAGGAGTTGCCAGGCATGCCACCGGATAGATATATTGAGTTTTTGATTGAGCTTTTGCCACGCACAGGGCCAATATCTAAGAGACCATATAGGATGCCCGCAAAGGATTTGGAAGAGATTAAGAAGCAGATTAAGGAGTTACTGGATAAAGGATATATCCTCCCAAGTTCTTCGCCTTGGGGATCACCAGTACTTCTAGTGGAGAAGAAGGATGGACCGTTAAGGATGGTTGTTGATTATCGAGGATTGAATGAAGTAACCATCAAGAACAAGTACCCACTACCGATGATCAATGATCTGTTTGATCGATTGCAAGGAGCTAAGGTATTCTCCAAGATCGATCTGCGATCAGGATACCATCATTTGAAAATTCGAGAACAGGATATACCTAAGACGGCTTTTACCACCAGGTATGGGCTGTACGAGTATACCATTATGTCATTTGGTCTGACTAACGCACCTGCATATTTCATGAACATGATGAACAAAGTATTTATGGAGTTTTTGGATAAGTTCGTCGTAGCGTTCATTGATGATATCCTGGTTTACTCGAAAAATGAAGAGGAGCATAAGGAACATTTGCATTTGGTACTTGGTAAACTCAGAGAACATCGGTTATATGCCAAGTTTAGAAAATGTGAATTTTGGTTGAAGGAAGTTGGATTTCTCGAACACGTTATATCCGGAGAAGATATAGCAGTAGTGTTGGAAATATGCCCTAGAGGCAATAATAAAATGGTTATTATTGTATTTCCTTGTTCATGATAATTGTATATTGTTCATGCTATAATTGTATTATCCAGAAACCGTAATACATGTGTGAATACATAGACCACAACATGTCCCTAGTAAGCCTCTAGTTGACTAGCTCGTTGATCAATAGATGGTCATGGTTTCCTGACCATGGACATTGGATGTCATTGATAACGGGATCACATCATTAGGAGAATGATGTGATGGACAAGACCAAATCCTAAGCATAGCACAAGATCGTGTAGTTCCTCTGCTAAAGCTTTTCTAATGTCAAGTATCCTTTCCTTAGACCATGAGATTGTGCAACTCCCAGATACCGTAGGAATGGTTTGGGTGTGCCAAACGTCACAACGTAACTGGGTGGCTATAAAGGCACATTACGGGTATCTCCGAAAGTGTCTGTTGGGTTGGCACGAATCGAGACTAGGATTTGTCACTCTATGTGACGGAGAGGTATCTTTGGGCCCACTCGGTAGGACATCATCATAATGAGCTCAATGTGACCAAAGAGTTGATCACGGGATGATGTGTTTACGGAATGAGTAAAAGCGACTTGTCGGTAATGAGATTGAACGAGGTATTGAAATACCGACGATCAAATCTCGGGCAAGTAACGTATTGATTGACAAAGGGAATTGTATACGGGATAGATTGAATCCCCAACATCGTGGTTCATCCGATGAGATCATTGTGCAACATGTGGGAGCCAACATGGGTATCCAGATCCCATTGTTGGTTATTGGCCGGAGAGTTGTCTCGGTCATGTCTGCATGGTTCCCGAACCCGTAGGGTCTACACACTTAAGGTTCGATGACGCTAGGGTTATTAGGAAGACTTGTATGTGATTACTGAATGTTGTTCCGAGTCCCGGATGAGATCCCGGACGTCACGAGGAGTTCCGGAATGGTCCGGAGGTAAAGATTTATATATGGAAAGTTGTTGTTCGGGTTCCAGGAAAAGTTTGGTTTTTCCGATATTGTACCGGTAAGCTTCCGAAAGGTTTCGGAGGATTCCGGAGGGGTCCGGAGGTCCGGAAAATGTTCCACCACGTCCAATACAGCAGCATGGGCTGTAGGGGTTCTCCCTAGCCTTAATGGGTCAGGGGCACCAGCCCCCCCCCCAAGGCCCATGCGCATGGGAGAGGGGAAACCCTAAGGGGGAGGGCATCCACTTGACTTGGGAGGCACTCCTCCCCCCCTTGGCCGCCGCCCCAACCCTAGATGGGATCTAGGGGGGCTGGCCCCCCTCTCTCCCCACCTATAAATAGTGGAGGGGTAGGAGGGCGGCCATACCCTTGCACCTGGCGCAGCCCCTCCCCTCCAATACCTCTCCTCCTCCGCGTGAGCTTGGCGAAGCCCTACCGGAGAACTATCACTCCATCACCACCACGCCGTTGTGCTGCTGTAGGACTCTCTTCCTCAACCTCTCCCTCCTCCTTGCTGGATCAAGGCGCGGGAGACGTCTCCGTTCCGTACGGGTGTTGAACGCGGAGGTGCCGTCCGTTCGGCGCTAGGATCATCGGTGATTTGGATCACGACGAGTACGACTCCATCAACCCCGTTCTCTTGAACGCTTCCGCTTAGCGATCTTCAAGGGTATGAATATGCACTCCCTCTCTCTCGTTGCTAGCATCTCCTAGATTGATCTTGGTGACACGTAGGAAAATTTTGAATTATTCCTACGTTCCCCAACAGTGGCATCATGAGCTAGGTCTATGCGTAGATTCTATGCACGAGTAGAACATAAAGTAGTTGTGGGCGATGATTTGTTCAATTTGCTTGCCGTTACTAGTATTATCTTGATTCAGCGGCATTGTGGGATGAAGCGGCCCGGACCGACCTTACACGTACACTTACGTGAGACAGGTTCCACCGACTGACATGCACTTGATGCATAAGGTGGCTAGCGGGTGTCTGTCTCTCCCACTTTAGTCGGATCGGATTCGATGAAAAGGGTCCTTATGAAGGGTAAATAGCAATTGGCATATCACCGTTGTGGTTTTGTGTAGGTAAGAAACGTTTTTGCTAGAAACCCATAGCAGCCACGTAAAACATGCAACAACAATTAGAGGACGTCTAACTTGTTTTTGCAGGGTTTGATATGTGATGTGATATGGCCAAAAGGATGTGATGAATGATATATGTGATGTATGAGATTGATCATGTTCTTGTAATAGGAATCACGACTTGCATGTCGATGAGTATGACAACTGGTAGGAGCCATAGGAGTTGTCTTAATTTATTTATGACCTGCGTGTCAATGAAAACGCCATGTAATTACTTTACTTTATTGCTAACCGTTAGCCATAGTAGTAGAAGTAATATTTGGCGAGGCAACTTCATGAAGACACGATGATGGAGATCATGGTGTCATGCTGGTGACGATGGTGTTCATGCTGCGCCTCGAAGATGGAGATCAAAGGCGCAAGATGATATTGGCCATATCATGTCACTTTATGATTTGCATGTGATGTTTGTCATGTTTTTGCATCTTATTTGCTAGAACGACGGTAGCATAAATAAGATGATCCCTCATTAAAATTTCAAGAAAGTGTTCCCCCTAACTATGCACCGTTGTGAAGGTTCATTGTTTCGAAGCACCACATGATGATCGGGTGTGATAGATCCTAACGTTAGCATACAACGGGTGTAAGCCAGATTTACACATGCGAAATACTTAGGTTGACTTGACGAGCCTAGCATGTACAGACATGGCCTTGGAACACAAGAGACCGAAAGGTCGAACATGAGTCGTATAGTGGATACGATCAACATGAAGATGTTCACCGATGATGACTAGTCCGTCTCATATGATGATCGGACACGGCCTAGTTGACTCGGATCATGTATCACTTAGATGACTAGAGGGATGTCGATGTTTATCTAAGTGGGAGTTCATTGAATAATTTGATTAGATGAACTTAGTTATCATGAACATAGTCAAAAGGTCTTTGCAAATTATGTCGTAGCTCACGCTTTGGTTCTACTGTTTAAGATATGTTCCTAGAGAAAATTTAGTTGAGAGTTGACAGTAGCAATTATGCGGACTGGGTCCGTGAACTGAGTATTGTCCTCATTGCTGCACAGAAGGGCTATGTCCTTAATGCACCGCTCAGTGCGTTGAACCTCGAGCGTCGTCTGTAGATGTTGGGAAACATCTGACATACACGTTTTGATGACTACGTGATAGTTCAGTGCGTAATACTAACGGTTTAGAATTGTGGCACCAAAGACGTTTTTGAAACGTCGCAGAACATATGAGATGTTCCAAAGACTAAAATTGGGATTTCAGACTAGTGCCCACGTCAAGAGGTATGAGACCTCTGACAAGTTTCTTAAGCCTGTAAACTAAGGGAGAAAAGCTCAATCGTTGAGCATGTGCTCAGATTGTCTGAGTACTATAATCGCTTGAATCGAGTGGGAGTTAATCTTCCAGATGAGATAGTGATAGTTCTCCATAGTCACTGCCACCAAACTATTAGAGCTTAGTGATGAACTATAACATATCAGGGATAGACATGATGATCCTTGAGCAATTCGCGATGTTTGACACCGTGAAAGTAGAAATCAAGTAGGAGCATCAATTGTTGATGGTTAGTAAAACCACTAGTTTCAAGAAGGGCAAGGGAAAGAAGGGATACTTCATGAGACGACAAATCAGTTGCTGCTCTAGTGAAGAAACCCAAGGTTGAACCAAACCCGAGACTAAGTGCTTCTATAATGAGGGGAACGGTCACTGAAGCAGAACTACCCTAGATCCTTGGTAGATGAGAAGGCTGGCAAGGTCGACAGAAGTATTTTGAATATACATTATATTATTGTGTACTTTACTAGTACTCCTAGTAGCACCAGGGTAATAAATACCGGTTCGGTTGCTAAGTGTTAGTAACTCGAACCAAAAGGCTACGGAGACTAGCTAAAGGTGAGATGATGATATGTTGGAAGTGTTTCCAAGGTTGATGTGATCAAACATCGCACGCTCCCTCTACCATCGAGATTGGTGTTAAACCTAAATAATTGTTATTTGGTGTTTGCGTTGAGCATAGACATGATTGGATTATGTTTATCGCCATATGGTTATTCATTTAAGGAGAATAATGGTTACTCTGTTTACTTGAATAATACCTTCAATGGTCTTGCGCCTAAAATAAATGGTTTATTGACTCTCGATCATAGTGATACACATGTTCATGCCAAAAGATATAAGATAGTAATGATAGTACCACATACTTGTGGCACTGCCATTTGAGTCATGTTGGTGTAAAACGCATGAAGAAGCTCCCCGTTGATGGATCTTTGGACTCACTTGTTTTGAAAAGATTGAGACATGTGAACCATGTCTATTGGTAGATATGCATGAAGAAACTCCATACAGATGGATCGTTTGGACTCACTTGATTTTGAATCACTTGAGACATGCAAATCATACCACATGGGCAAGATGACTGAAAGGCCTTGTTTTCAGTAAGATGAAACAAGAAAGCAACTTGTTGGAAGTAATACATTTTGATGTGTGCAGTCCAATGAGTGCTGAGGCACGCAGTGGATATCGTTATGTTCTTACTTCACAGATGATTTGAGTAGATGCTGAGTATATTTACTTGATGAAACACAAGTCTGAATTATTGAAAGGTTCAAGTAATTTCAGAGTGAAGTTGAAGATCGTCGTGACAAGGTGATGAAATGTCTATGATATGATCATAGAGATGAATATCTGAGTTACGAGTTTGGCACATAATTAAGACATTGTGGAAATTGTTTCACAACTAATACCGCCTGGAACACCATAGTGTGATGGTGTGTCCGAACATCATAACTGCACCTATTGGATATGGTGCATACCATGATGTCTCTTGTCTAATTACCACTATCGTTTATGGGTTAGGCATTATAGAAAACCACATTCACTTTAAATAGGGCACCACACAATTCCATTGAGACGACACCGTATGAACTATGGTTTAGAAAAACCTAAGTTGTCGTTTCTTAAAAGTTTGGGGCTGCGACACTTATGTGAAAAAGTTTTAGGCTGATAAGCTCGAACCCAAAGCGGATAAATGCATCTTCATAGAATACCCAAAAATAGTTGGGTGTACCTCCTATTTCAGATCCGGAAGCAAAAGTGATTGTTTCTAGAAACGGGTCCTTTCTCGAGGAAAAGTTTCTCTCGAAAGAATTGAGTGGGAGGATGGTGGAGACTTGATGAGGTTATTGAACCGTCACTTCAACTAGTGTGTAGCAGGGCACAGGAAGTTGTTCCTGTGGCACCTACACCAATTGAAGTGGAAGCTTATGATAGTAATCATGAAACTTCGGATCAAGTCACTACCAAACCTCATAGGTCGACAAGGATGTGTACTACTTCATAGTGGTACGTAATCCTGTCTTGGAAGTCATGTTGCTAGACAACAATGAACCTATGAGCTACGGAGAAGCGATGGTGGGCCCGGATTCCGATGAATGGCTCGAGGCCATAAAATCCGAGAAAGGATCCATGTATAAAACAAAGTATAGACTTTGAAAGAACTACTTGATGGTCATAAGGCTATTGGGTGCGGATGGATTTTAAAAGGAAGACGGACAATGATGGTAAGTGTCACCATTAAGAAAGCTCGACTTGTCGTTAAGATGTTTCCCGACAAGTTCAAGGAGTTGACTACGATGAGACTTTCTCACTCGTAGCGATGCTAAGAGTCTGTTGGAATTATGTTAGCAGTTACTGCATTATTTATGAAATCTTGCAGATAGGATGTCAAAACATTGTTTCCTCGACGATTTTCTTGAGGAAAGGTTGTATGTGATACATCCAGAAGGTTTTGTCAATCCTAAAGTATGCAAAGCTCCAGCAATCGTTCTAAGGACAGGAGTAAGCATCTCGGAATTGGAATGTGCGCTTTGATGAGATGATCAAAGATTTTGGGTTTATACAAAGTTTATGAGAAACTTGTATTTCCAAAGAAGTGAGTGGGAGCACTATAGAATTTTTGATGAGTATATGTTGTTAACATATTGTTGATTAGAAATGATGTAGAATTTCTGGATAGCATGCAGGGTTATTTGAAAAGTGTTTTTCAATGGAAAACCTGGATTAAGCTACTTGAACATTGAACATCAAGATCTATAAGGATAGATCAAAAAACGCTTAATATTACTTTCAAATGAATTCATACCGTGACGAGATTTTGAAGGAGTTCAAAATAGATCAGCAAAGAAGGAGTTCTTGGCTGTGTTACAAGGTGTGAGTATTGAGTAAGACTCAAGACCTGACCACGGCAGAAGAGAGAGAAAGGACGAAGGTCGCCCCTATGCTTTAGACGTAGGATCTACAGTATGCTATGCTGTGTACCACACCTAAAGTGTGCCTTGCCATGAGTTACTCAAGGGGTACAAGAGTGATCCAGGAATGGATCACGTGACAGCGGTTGAACTTATCCTTAGTAACTAGTGGACTAAGGAATTTTCTCGATTATGGAGGTGGTAAAAGAGTTCGTCGTAAAGGGTTACGTCGATACAAACTTTGACACTAATCCGGATGACTCTGAGTAGTAAGCCGGATTCGTATAGTAGAGCAGTTATTTGGAATAGCTCAAAGTAGCGTGTGGTAGCTGCATCTACAAGATGACATAGAGATTTGCAAAGCCCACATGGATCTGAAATGTTCAGACCCATTGACTAATAAACCCCTCTCACAACCAAGATATGAACAAACCCTATGGGTGTTGGATTCATTACAATCACATAGTGATGTGAACTAGATTATTGACTCTAGTGCAAGAGGGAGACTGTTGGAAATATGCCCTAGAGGCAATAATAAAATGGTTATTATTGTATTTCCTTGTTCATGATAATTGTCTATTGTTCATGCTATAATTGTATTATCTGGAAGCCGTAATACATGTGTGAATGCATAGACCACAACATGTCCCTACTAAGCCTCTAGTTGACTAGCTCGTTGATCAATAGATGGTCATGGTTTCCTGACCATGGACATTGGATGTCATTGATAACGGGATCACATCATTAGGAGAATGATGTGATGGACAAGATCCAATCCTAAGGATAGCACAAGATCATGTAGTTCGTCTGCTAAAGCTTTTCTAATGTCAAGTATCATTTCCTTAGACCATGAGATTGTGCAACTCCCGGATATCGTAGGAATGCTTTGGGTGTGCCAAACGTCACAACGTAACTGGGTGGCTATAAAGGCACACTACGGGTATCTCCGAAAGTGTCTGTTGGGTTGGCACGAATCGAGACTGGGATTTGTCACTCCGTGTGATAGAGAGGTATCTCTGGGCCCACTCGGTAGGACATCATCATAATGAGCTCAATGTGACCAAAGAGTTGATCACGGGATGATGTATTTACGGAACGAGTAAAAGCGACTTGTCAGTAACGAGATTGAACGAGGTATTGAAATACCGACGATCGAATCTCGGGCAAGTAACGTACTGATTGACAAAGGGAATTGTATACGGGATAGATTGAATCCCTGACATCATGGTTCATCCGATGAGATCATCATGGAACATGTGGGAGCCAACATGGGTATCCAGATCCCGCTGTTGGTTATTGGCCGGAGAGTTGTCTCGGTCATGTCTGCACGGTTCCCGAACCCGTAGGGTCTACACACTTAAGGTTCGATGACACTAGGGTTATTAGGAAGACTTGTATGTGATTACCGAATGTTGTTCGGAGTCCCGGATGAGATCCCGGACGTCACGAGGAGTTCCGGAATGGTCCGGAGGTAAAGATTTATATATGGAAAGTTGTTGTTCGGGTTCCAGGAAAAGTTTGGTTTTTCCGGTATTGTACCGGGAAGCTTCCGACAGCTTAAGCCTCATGAGTTAAATTATGCCACGCATGATTTGGAGTTAGCAGCCGTAGTGCATGCATTGAATACTTGGAGACACTTTCTCATTGGAAATCATTGTGAGGTGTACATGGATCACAAGAGTTTGAAGTATATTTTCACGCAGAAGGAGTTGAATCTCAGGCAAAGCAGTTGGTTGGAGCTCATCGAGGATTATGATATGATATTGCATTACCACCCCGGAAAGGCTAACGTAGTAGCCAATGCGCTGAGCCGTAAAATTCATGTCAACACCCTAATGACGGGAGATTTACCAAGGGAGTTAGCCGAAAATCTTCGTGAGCTATGTTTGGAGATAGTCCCGAGAGGCTATGTAGCAGCATTGGTGATTCAGTCTACTTTGATGGATAAGATCAGAGAAGCTCAAAGGACTGACAAGGAGATTGCTTCTATCAAGGAGAAAATGAGCAAAGGAAAAGCTAAAGGATTTCGTGAGGATGAGCATGACACCATATGGTTTGAAGACCATGTTTATGTGCCTAATGATCCAGAGATCAGGAAGTTGATTCTGCAAGAGGCCCATGATTCACCATATTCGATTCACCCAGGAAATACCAAGATGTATTTGGATTTGAAGGATACTTTCTGGTGGACCAGAATGAAGAAGGATATCACGGAGTATGTAGCAGTTTGTGATGTATGTCAGAGAGTAAATGCAGAGCATCAGAAGCCAGCGGGATTGCTACAGCCATTGCCGATACCCGAATGGAAGTGGGATAAGTTAGGCATGGTTTTTATTACAGGATTGCCTAGAACTCGTTCAGGCTATGACTCGATTTGGGTTGTAGTCGATCGTTTGACAAAGGTAGCTCATTTCATTCTAGTGAAGACTACCTATACTAGTGCCAAGTTGGCAAAGATATACATGACCAGGATCGTATGTCTGCATGGAGTTTCAAGCATCATTGTATCAGATAGAGGAACCCAATTTACCTCAAAGTTCTGGAATCAGTTGCATGAAACTTTGGGTACCAGGCTAGAGTTCAGTACAGCTTTCCATCCGTAGACAGATGGACAGACCGAGAGAGTCAATCAGATTTTGGAGGATATGCTGAGAACTTGTGCGCTAGATTATGGATCTAGTTGGGACGACAATTTGCCGTATGTAGAGTTCTCTTACAACAACATTTATCAATCTAGTTTGAAGATGGCCCCTTTCGAAGCCTTGTACGGAAGAAGGTGCAGGACCCCATTGTCGTGGGATGAAGTTGGAGACCGCCAGTTGTTTGGACCGGATCTGATTAAGGAGTCCGAACAGAAAGTGAAATTGATTCGCCATAGGCTCAAGGTAGCCCAGTCCAGGCAGAAGAGCTACGCAGATCCTAAACGCAAGGAGATAGTCTACGAAGTCGGAGACCTAGTTTATCTTCGAGTATCTCCACTTCGTGGAGTTAAGCGCTTTGGAGTTAAGGGAAAGTTAGCGCCACATTTTGTAGGACCATACAAGGTTTTGGAGCGTATGGGAGAAGTAGCTTATAAGTTGGAATTGCCCGAAGGATTGTCAGGAGTTCACGACGTGTTCCACATTTCACAGTTGAAGAAGTGCCACGCGGAGATGGCTGATATACCGCTGAGAGATACAGTGCTGCTGGAAGCGATTCAGTTGGCCAGTGATTTGACCTACGAGGAGAAACCAGTTAAGATTCTCGAATATGCCAGCCGAGTCACCCGCATCAAGGTTATCAAGTTTTGCAAAGTTCAGTGGAGCCACCACACGGAGGATGAACCCACCTGGGAGCGAGAGGAAGATCTGTTGAAGGACCACCCTCACCTATTTTCTAGCCAACCCAAATCTCGAGGGCAAGATTCATCTTAAGGGGGGTAGGTTTGTAACATCCCAAATTTTCAATTTGGAATGTTATACACTAGATCATCTTTGCATATCATATTTTATTGCATTTTGGGTTGATCCTAGAAATTCTACGCAACTCAAGGACCCTCGGAGAGAGTTGGGGATTTCGTTATTTTCATATTTGAGTTTTCTCAAATTTTGAAAATAGGATCATTTGATTTATTTATTTTATCTTCAGTTATTTCTATTATAAAATATGAGAGAGGGAATAAAATGACTTTCCCAAAATAAAGAAATATTGGAGATTTAATAATAAAATCAAATAAGATTTTATTTTGGTTTTATTTGCTATTTCATTTGAATTTAGGAAAAATATGCGTTTTTCAAAATTGTATTTAGGCCCGAAATAAATGTTCATCCTGTGCAGTTTGATTTTAGAAGCCGGGGAAAATTTATTCCGGGATTTTTGGAGCCCGTTTAGTATTTCTTTTGTTTTTTCTGAGCGTAATTATTTAAAAAAAAGTCCGAACCGACCTACGGGCCGTGTCCGGCCAGGTCTCCCTGGCCGAGGCCTTTTTATAGCGCGCCCCGGGCCGAAGCAGCCCAAGCCACCGCCCCCAAACCCTATCCCGAGCCGCACGCCACCCCAGCCGCCGCCAGCCGCCGCCGCTGGCGCGCCGCCGCCCGCCGTCGCCGCGCCGCCGCCGGAGCCCGCCGCCGACGAGGTCGACTCCGCTGCCGCCGCCGGTTTTTTTAGAAAACCTTTGGTTTTCACCATTTATTTTCGGTTTTTTTAGTTTCGTTTTTTCCAGATAGATCGGTTTTTTTCTCGGTTTAGTTTAATTAGCGAGCGTTCGCTCGTTCGTTCATTTTTATGAACGCGTTCATTGTTTAGATCCAGATAACGAACGTTCGTTCGTTAATCTGTTCGTCGTTTTTCTTTTTCTCGGATTTATTCCGTGATTTTTCTGATCGTGATTTCTGATCTGATGTTCGTTCTAGTATAACTTTTATCTCGTTTATCAGAATCAGGCGATTCAAGCGCCTGGAGTTTCGTCTCGAAACCCTCTTTCCATTTAACCAACTCAAACAAGTTTTTGCCTCTGTAAAATTTGACCTAGATCCAGATTAGTAAACAAAGCTTGTTTATTTTTCCGTTTGTCTTTCATTGCTTCGTCCGATTTGATTCTTTTTGCCAACCGGAGTTCTTAAGCTGAACTTTCTGGTTAGATCTCTTATTTGAGTTTTACCTGTGCATTAGTTGAGTACTTATTGTATGCTTGTTTGTTTGCAATAGAGTACCCGGAGTGCGCCGCTTGCTACTTTGAATCGCTAGGTTTTACGGATCATCAGCAAGGCAAGTAACACTTTGATCATACTTCCTATTACCCAGTTTTTATTGCATTAGATCAATCCTCACACATTGCATGATTAGGATCTAATTAAATTGTGGGTCTGGGAAGTAGATGAGGTAGTACCTATTACCTGTTATTATCAAACCTTTGGGAGTTACTTCTACGTTTGCTTATTATGCCATGCTATGCTAGTAGACTTGGATTGGGTGAGTGTATCCATGACAGATGTGAGTTTGTTAAATTAATGGTTTATCTAAGGTGGCAACTTAAATACACATCTGGGTGGATTGAGGCACCTGGGTATTCCAGCGATTGCCTATTTTTCTTTTGGACCGCCACCCAGGCTCAAAGGGATCATGAGATTATTCATACTAGAAACTTCCGTGTGCAGCCACAAGCTACTATGGGCTCTAGCATAGTTGATTAAGTTGTGCGAACTCTTACAGTGGTAGACTAGTAGATGTAGGGGAAAGTAGGTGTAACGGTCTACCCGATCGTAAGGTGCTAGCGCTTCTGAAAGACTATGTCTCGGTCATCCGTTTCTCAAACACCATGTAGTGCGAGAATCCCAACGGAGGAGATCGAGTCTTGTGGGGAAAAGTGCGCAAACCTCTGCAGAGTGTATAAACTAATCATGGTTAGCCGTGTTCCCGGTTATGGACCTTTTGAGTATCTAGTACTTGGATTATCATGCGAGTCTCATCATGTTACTCTAATTAATTTGTTGGGTTTTAATGATGATGTTTAGTTGGGATTGAGAGGGTGTCTACACTCTCAATGTTTAACAACCACCATGATAGTTAAATAAAGTTTATTCCTTTGCAGTAGGGAAAAATTGGCTTTACGCAAAATTGTAACCATAGAGCTTTCCACCAGCCAAATATGCATGTAGTATAGCCTTATTCTTTCATTGCTCTCTATGTGTTACATTGCCATCATATTCCATGTGCTGACCCATTTTGGGTTGCAACGTTCATGTTGCAGACTTTTCAGACGACGAGTAAGGTGCCTTTAGGTCGTGGTTCTATACTCAGTGATGCCGTTGGACTTGATGGACTCACTTATCTTCCAAGCCTTCCATCGTTATCGTTATTAGATGGCCTTAAGCCATATTTATTGTAATAGGTTCTCTTTTGAGACACTCGATATAATAAGTGTGTGATTGCTACTCTGTTATAAATCCTTCAAGTACTATGTGGTGTCAGCATTACTGATCCAGGGATAACACCGGAGCACAGAGATCGGACCGTTTGAGGTCTGGTCGCTACAAGCGGCAAAATCAAGAAGTTGTCTATGATGCAAAGCCAATCCTATGTAAAAGTAACGAAGCAAAACCTTGGCATCCCCCTTTAAGTTGGAAATATGATACGATTCCATAAGCCTATACCAGGCATCTTTGAAATTTTCTCCTTGTCTTTGTTTGAAGTACAAGACTTCAAAATCTGGTGACAAAGGAGGGGCAGGGACGCTAGCCATCGAGACTAGAAAGCAAGAGAACGGCGAACGGAACAAGAGTGGTGAATAAAACGGAAAATCTTTGTGAAGTGGGGGAGAGGCAAATGGCAAATAATGTAAATTGCAAGGAGATGAGATTTGTGATTAGCAACCTGGTATATGTTGAAGATCCTCCCCGGCAATGGCGCAAGAAATTCTCCTTGATGGTAGCTGGAACTACGTCGGTATTTCCCTGGAGAGGGAGGGATGATGTAGCACAGCAACCATAGGTATTTTCCTCAGTTATGAAACCAAGGTTATCGACTAGTAGGAGAACGAAGCAACACAACGTAAACAACCCTTGCACACAAATAACAACTCCTCACAACCCGACGTGTTAAAGGGGTTGTCAATCCCTTTCAAGTAACGGCGCCAGAAACGGCGTATGACGGGAGATAAAGTTGTAAATATTGATAGATCGAATGCCAAATAGAATAAATTGAAGCAAGGTATTTTTGGATTTTTGGTTTAATAGATCAAAATAAAAATTCAAAAGAAAAGTAGATCGCAAGGAAAATATATGAGAAAGAATACCCGGGGGCCGTAGGTTTCACTAGTGGCTTCTCTCGATAAAAATAGCAAACGGTGGGTAAACAAATTACTGTTGGGAAATTGATAGAACTTCAAATAATTATGACGATATCCAGGAAATGATCATTACATAGGCATCACGTCCAAGATTAGTAGACCGACTCCTGCCTACATCTACTACTATTACTCCACACATCGACCGCTATGCAGCATGCATCTAGTGTATCAAGTTCATAGAAAAACGGAGTAATGCAATAAGAACGATGACATGATGTAGACAAGATCTGTTTATCTATATGGAGGTAGATATAGATCTCATATTTTATGCTTAGTAGCAATGATACATACGTGTTGGTTCCCTTTCTGTCACTGGGATCAACCACCGTAAGATCGAACCCACTACTGGGCACCTCTTCCCATTGCAAGATAAATAGATCAAGTTGGCCAAACAAAACCCAAATATCGGAGAAGAAATACGAGGCTATAAGAGATCATGCATAAAAGAGATCAAAGAAACTCAAATACTTTCATGGATATAAAAACATAGATCTGATCATAAACTCAAAGTTCATCGATCCCAACAAACACACCGCAAAAGATTTACATCATATGGATCTCCAAGAGACCGTTGTATTGAGAATCAAGAGAGAGAGAGATGAAGCCATCTAGCTACTAACTACGGACCCGAAGGTCTACAAAGAACTACTCACGCATCATCGGAGAGGCACCAATGGAAGTGGTGAACCCCTCCGTGATGGTGTCTAGATTGGATCTGGTGGTTCTGGACTCTGCGGCGGCTGGATGAATATTTTGTTGAATCCCCTAGGGTTCTGGTATTTTTGGGGTATTTATAGAGTAAAGAGGCGGTCCAGGGGGCACCTGAGGTGGGCACAACCCACCAGGGCGCGCCTGGGCCTCCTGGCGCACCCTGGTGGGTTGTGCCCCCTCGGGGCACCCCCAGGTGCAATTAGGACCCATTGCCTTCCTTCTGGCCCATAAAAAATCTCCATAAAGTTTCGTGGCATTTGGACTTCGTTTTATTGATTTTCTGCGATGCAAAAAACATGGAAAAACAGCAACTGGCACTTGGCACTATGTCAATAGGTTAGTACCAAAAACTGATATAAAATGACTATAAAATGATTATAAGACATCCAAGATTGATAATAAAACAACATGGAACAATCAAAAATTATAGATACATTCGAGACATATCAGGTCCACATTTCTAATCCTTGCCATGCCAATCATTGAACTTTCTGAAATGATCATCTTGAAATAGCATTAGTTCAATGAGCTATATGTTGTTAGGAATTACCAAACCCACCTAGGGATAGTTGCACTTTCAATCTCCCCCTTTTTGGTAATTGATGACAACATATAGATCAAAGCTTCGACAATTGATAATAAGATTGAAATACATCGTTGCTTTGAGAAGTATGTGATAAGCAAGAGCTCCCCCTAAATTTATGCATTATTTAAAATTTGCTTTTGAATGCAAATGCACAATCGATTAGGATCATGGGTTACTCTTCCATGTCACATACATCTTGGTGGAGCGCTCAAGATGATAGAAATTAAAAACATGCACTCATCACCAAGGAAAGTGAATGATCATATATGAGATATATAAAAATACCAGCATTCAAGCATAAGCATTAAAGTAGGATATGATCAAACACATGATCATACAAGTATCTCACACACATAGACATGAAGTATTAAGCAAGCACACAAAAGTATCAACCAAATAGCAAGAGAGACAAAAGAAGCAAAACCACACTCTCTCTCGAAGCTTATGATCTATACACTTCTCCCCCTTTGGCAACAAGTTAGCAAAAAGTTTGAAAATGCATAGTGCTATGAATCTCTCTAGGCTTGATCTTCGGGAGGTGGTGTTGAGAGGACTCCAAGGAAGAATTCATCTGTTGAAGTTGATGGAGCTGGTGGAGTTGCAACTGGAAGTGGCACTGAAGCTATGGCTGCTGGTGCTGATGTGGTAGCTCTAGTTTCAGCCATGGGCACTGCAGTGACCTCTGACCTCTGGGCACTCTTTGAAAGGCATCTGTGGTAGCCTGCCCTTTCCTCTCCTTAGTTTCTTCTTGGAGCTACTCAACAGTTGTCTGCATCTCAGTCACTTTAAGATCAAGATCATAGAACTTAGTTTCAATGATCCTTTCCAAGCTCTCTTGGTTTTGAGTCAGGGTGGCCAAGCCCTTCTCAATCCTCAAAGTTGCTTGAATCAGGTAAGCAAGCTGATCTTGTTTTGACTTTAGGAACACTTGAGCCTCTTCAACACTTGGCATCTTTGCAGCCTTCTCAGCCTTTGTCTTTTCTCTCTTTTCTTGTGCTTGCACAGATGTAGGACCTTCTTCATTCATGACAACCGTGTTGTCCTCAAAATCTGGTCTCAAAGGTAGATGCTCCTTGTCCAAAAGATAAGTGCCAGTGTCCATCTTGGAGTTGATGAGCACCTGAATATGTGGAGCATACCCACAAGTTCTCTTCTGATCTGCAGCTGTCCTCTTGATTGTTTCCACAATCAGGCTCATGACTTTAAACTTTTGGGGCACATCAAACAGTTGTAGTAAGTTAATTGAATGGCCTTTGTTCATCTTGTGATCTCCGGATTTTGGCAACAAAGTATGCCTCAGAATGGTGTTGATTGTAGCTCATCCAGACAACAAATAGTGAACAGACCCAAGCTTATGAGTTTCCAAAGCTTTGTCTAGAATTACCATGTACATATTGGCCATTGAGTTGTGGTATTTCTTCTTCTTGGCATAGACATCCAAGTCATCTTCATGCTCTTTAGGGGCATTGACCAATTGGCCCACTCATCAACAGTAGATTGGTACCTTGTACCCTCAGATATCCAAACTATTCTTCCATCTGGATAAAAATGAGCTGTAGAATAGAATTGCATAATGAGCTCATCATTCCATTTGGTAAGTTTCTGACCCACAAAGTCATCTACTCCACAAGACTTGAAACTTTCATGCACTCCTGCAAAATGATCTTCATTCTCATCGATGTACTCCCAATCAACCCACTTCATGTCACAGACTATGGCCTTCTTGTCAAGCAATATGGTTTCATAGAAATCTTGCTGCTCTTTGGTATGGAACCTGTAGTCCACAACAGTCCTTCTCCTTGCAGCATATGGATCAGTTTGTCTCCAAAGTCTGAGACCTGCATCTTTCCTGATGTTCATGTCTTCTACCACTGGATAGTTGTCAACATGATCTGGAATTTTTGGTTTGAGCTTCCTAAGAACTTGGGCTTCAGCATCCTCTTCATCAATCTCAGGCACTGGGGCCTTGTTCTTCTTAGCAGCAGATATGTTCCTTGTGCTCCTCTTGGGCTTTGGAGCAGGAGCATAGGCTTTGGGAGCAGCCTTGAGCCTTGATGGGATAGCCCCTGACTTGATGGCATCCCCCATTGGCTTTTGAGACTTTGATGTTGGTGCAGCATCCTCTTCTTCCTCTGGATCTTTCATCACAAAAGTTTTTCCAATGACCTTGGCCATAGTCTTCTTGACCCTCTCCTTCCTCTTCTTGCCTTCACCAGCAGCCTCTTCAGTTGACTTAGAAGTCTCAAGAGTGGAGGCTCTGGCTTTTGACATGGGAATCCTCTTAGCAGGTACCTTCTTGTGCAAACCAGGCTTTGTGGATGCAGCTGTGCCAAACTCCTTTTTGACAACCTTCTTCTTAGAGCTCACTTCCTCCTCAGCAGCACATAGTCCTCATCCTCTAAGTCGGAATTCCTCTTCTTTCTCTGCCTAGTAGCTGCTTTGGGCATATTGCTTGGAGTGCTCCTGTTGCCATCATCATAGCTGCTAGAGGGACTAGTGCCCTCACTCATGTTCACTTGCTCTTCTGACTTGTTTTGGTTATCACTCTGATCAGACATACTGGCAAAGAAAACTGACAGCAGACCCTGTGAATGGATATAGATGAGGTAGAGTGGATGAGCATCACAAAGTGCAGAGGTTTTGCAAAAAAAATGAGTCAAAAAGTTAGTTTTAGTTTTCCCCAGAAAGCATTTCGGAGCTACCGGTTTGTTAAACTCGGTGACACCGAAGCAACTTTTGGAGTCTAAACTGGTGAAATCGGTCAGACCGAGACACAGTTCAGTGACTCCGAGATTGCTAGGGTTTCACAAAGAGTTGAACTCGGTCACACCGATTTGCAACTTTCGGTCAGACCGAAAAGTGCAAGTGCAATGGCCTAAGCCAAATTGGTGAGACCGATTTCCACAACTCGGTCGGTCCGAGATGAGTTCGGCAGAAACCTAACCCTAAATTTTCGAATCAAATCTAATCTATGGGATGTTTTGCTGGACAGGATGATCTCAAACGTGGCAAGAAACATGGCATTGACCTTGTGCTTAGAATCGGAGGAAAAAAGAATGCACAAGGGATCGAACTCATACCCTAGTTCGGCAGTGAGTTCGCTACGGTGGCAACGGCGGCGTAGAAATCCATTGACGGCGATGGAAACCAGTGCCGGGAGGTCGCTGGTGATGAGGAGACGATCCGCAGACCCGAAGCGGCAGAGCAGGACACGGCGGGATGAAGAGTTTTGAAGAAATTTCCAAAATTCAACCCATCAGTATATATATCCTGACACTATCGGTGTGACCGAGTGGAACAACTCGGTGGCACCGAGATGCAGAATCGCAAGTGGTTACTACAACTCAGTGTGACCAAAAAGTTCTAATCGATTGCACCGAGATTGAAAACATAGATCAACTCAGTGAACTCGGTGTGACCGAAGTGGATGGATCGGTCAGACCGAAATTCACAGAGAGGTTTTGGAAGTTTAAGTCTATGACGAATCGGGGACTCTGAGTGCTCCTCATACAGAGTGTTCGAATCTGACTTGATCAAACTTTGTGATGTAGAGATGTAGCATGAATAGAGTTTTAGACGAGAAAAGCATAGATAGCTAGAGGAATTTCTTAGGCATTCTTGTCCATCCATTTGGCAAAAGAGAAAAAAGCCAAACAATCGAAGCAATAAATGGATGTCCTCGAATGAGTAAAATATGCAATCAACATGCTCACATAGTAGAATGGCAAATGAAATATGTGGCAAAGCATGCACAAACACTCTAGCATCTATCAAGCAATTGGCGATGACTAGGTCGTCTATATATGAGTATATTGACTTAGGAGTCAAATGAGAACATTTGATCATAGGTCATACTCATCTTTTAAGCACAAGTGGGGTTACCACTTTTACATACAATATTGTTGTGTGCACACCATTAGAGTTGCTTTAGCTCAATTGTTAGAGTGAAGATCCCCCCTAAGAGGGATGAACTAACCTTGGGTTTTGTCGATGATGACTTCATGTAGATGTTGAAGATGTGCATGCTCAATGTTGATGTAGATCACTTGGAGCAATCCATTGGAAATAGTTGCACTTTCAATACCTACATGGGTTAGTCCCACAAGGAACAAACAAGCATATCCATAGACATAGAGTGATGTTCACACAAGATGATGTCCATGAAAGCATTAGGTTACCTTGTCCCTTGTCTTAGCAACAAGAGGGTTTGTGACTCCTTGAACTAGTGCAACATCTAGAAGTTGTTTGCACTTGTCCTCGCCAAAATGATATGAGTGAAGTATGTTGGCGGAGTCACCCTCAAGAACTCTCTAGTTCTTCTTCTTCGGGATCCACATCATCTTGATGGGAATCCTTGGAGTTGTAGTCGTACTTGATGTAGTATTGGGAACCCACTTGACCAAGGCCTTGGGAGCTTCTTCAAATGCATCAATCTCCTCTTGAAGCTTGTTCTTGCCTTTTTTGCTTGTGGTCTTGTGGTGGAAGATGATACGTCCATTTTGCATCATGCTTTTATATCGATATTTATTGCATTATGGGCTGTTATTACACATTATGTCACAATACGTATGCCTATTCTCTCTTATTTTACAAGGTTTACATGAAGAGGGAGAATGCTGGCAGCTGGGATTCTGGGCTGGAAAAGGAGCAAATATTAGAGACCTATTCTGCACAACTCCAAAAGTCCTGAAACTTCACGGAAGCTATTTCTAGAATATATATAAAATACCGAGCGCAAGAAGTTCTAGAGGGGGGCCACACCCTGGCCACGAGGGTGGGTGCGCGCCCTACCCCCCCGGGCGCGCTCCCTGCCTCGTGGGCCCCCTGGTGGCCCTCCAATGCCCATCTTCTGCTATATGGAGTCTTTCGCCGAGGGAAAAATCAGAAGCAAGCTTTCGGGACGAGACTCCGCCGCCATGAGGCGGAACCCTGGCGGAACCAATCTAGGGCTCTGGCGGAGCTGTTCTGCCGGGGATACTTCCCTCCGGAAGGGGGAAATCATCACCATCACCAATGATCCTCTCATCGAGAGGGGGTCAATCTCCATCAACATCTTCACCAGCACCATCTCCGCTCAAACCCTAGTTCATCTCTTGTATCCAATCTTTGTATCCAAACCTCGGATTGGTACCGGTGGGTTGCTAGTAGTGTTGATTACTCCTTGTAGTTGATGCTAGTTGGTTTACTTCATGGAAGATCATATGTTCAGATCCATTATGCATATTAATACCCCTCTGATTATGAACATGAATATGCTTTGTGAGTAGTTACATTTGTTCTTGAGGACACGGGAGAATTCTTGCTATTAGTAGTCATGTGAATTTGGTATTCGTTTGATATTTTGATGAGATGTATGTTGTCATCCCTCTAGTGGTGTCATGTGAACGTCGACTACATGACACTTCACCATTGTTTGGGCCTAGAGGGAGGCATTGGGAAGTAATAAGTAGATGATGGGTTGCTAGAGTGATAGAAGCTTAAACCCTAGTTTATGCGTTGCTTCGTAAGGGGCTGATTTGGATCCATATGTTTCATGCTATGGTTAGGTTTACCTTAATACTTCTGTTGTAGTTGTGGATGCTTGCAATAGGAGTTAATCATAAGTGGGATGCTTGTCCAAGTAAGGACAACACCCAAGCACCGGTCCACCCACATATCAAATTATCAAAGTACCGAACGCGAATCATATGATCGTGATGAAAACTAGCTTGACGATAATTCCCATGTGTCCTCGGGATCGCTTTCCTTCATATAAGAGTTTGTCGAGGCTTGTCCTTTGCTACAAAAAGGATTGGGCCATCTTGCTGCACCTTATTTACTTTTATTACTTGCAATTCGTTACCAATTACCTTATCACAAAACTATCTATTACCGATAATTTCAGTGTTTGCAGAGAATACCTTGCTGAAAACCGCTTATCATTTCCTTCTGCTCCTCGTTGGGTTCGACACTCTTACTTATCGAAAGGACTACGATAGATCCCCTATACTTGTGGGTCATCAGAAGATCATCTTGAGCTTTTGTCCCCTTGAAAGAAGTAGGATCATACTTCTCTTGTTGAGGAACAAACTTCGTCTTGGGGTATTGATATTCTTACCACTCAACTCCATTGGCATTGAACTTTCATTCAAAACCAACACCATGATTCTTCTGGTGCCTTCCTTGCTTGCGTACAATTTCCTCAAATTGCTTACTCCCGGCAAGGCTCTTGTAAACACCTTTCTCTATAATTCCCTTCAAGAAGCTATTTTCTTACTCAAGTGTAACTTGACTAAGAGAATCATTAGTGGAATCAAGAGAGCTACTAGAAGCAACAATGTTGGATTTAACATGATTATTGTTACTACTAGAAGAAGAATCTTTCTTATTCTTGTTGCTAGATTTGACTTGCGGCATGCAAGTAGAAAAGAGTAAATACTTGGCAATGTAATAAGAACTTTTCTTGCGAAGATCATCATTGATTGCTTTTAAGAACCCATGCTCTTGCTCAAGGTTGAGCTTTTCAAAGTGTAGTTTCTCATGAGTCTTCAAAAGCTCTCGATGATCTTACAAGGTAGTTTCATGAGCTAAATTAAGAGTGTTTAGTTCTTTAGTTAGACACTCAATCTCCTTATCATCATCATTCGTTTTATCTTGATTAGCATGATCAATAGGAATTTCATCATAGTTTTCATCACTAGAGTTGTCAACAAGTAAATCATCATCACCTAGAAAATCATCTTCATCACTACTGAAATCAACATACTCGGGGTGTGATACCTTTGGGCCTTTAGCCATGAAGCATCTTCAAATTCCTTCATTTGGTGAGTCAAATATGTCGTAGGAGTTGGTTGACACAAGTGCTAGACCAGCAACGCCTTCATCTTGAGTATATTCGGAGTCGGAGTGATGGTCGGAGTCAGAGCCGGATACCCATTCACCAACATGAGCTTGATGTCTTCATTTTGTGTAGCTCCTTGATGACTTGTCCTTCCTTTCTGAATCCTTGCTTCTGCGAGAGGTTCTTCGTTCATAACGACCATCTCTAATCCTTCTCTCTCTTGGAGGTGAATCTTCTCTTCTACTTCTCCTTTTCGGCGAATGTTCTCTTATTTTGTAGGGAGCCGTACACTCATTGGAGTAGTGTCTGGGTCTTCCACAATTGTGGCAATTACGCTCACGACTAGAAGATCTTTTGTCATTGTAGGACCTTGACTTGGAACTTCTTTCTTTGCTTCTACTCTTGTAGAAATTATTGAATTTCTTTACCATTAGGCTCAATTCTTCATTGAAGGTTTATTTCTCGCTTGATGATGTGGGAGAATCACATGAGGCTTTGTAAACACCACTTGACTTGTTGTGAAGCTCTTCCTTATCCTTGAGAGACATCTCATGAGCAGCAATTCTTCCAATGACTTTGTTGGCTTGAGATCTTTGTAATTTGGCATCATTTGGATCAATGTGCACACGGTATCATATTTTCCATCCAAGGCTCTTAGGATCTTCTTGATAATGAATCTATCGGTCATCACTTCACTTCCTAAGCTGGCAATCTCATTTGTGATGAGAGCAAGCCTGGAGTACATTTCGGTTTCACCATCCTTCATTTTGAACTTGTTAAATTGACTTTGAAGCACATCCAATTTGGATTCCTTTACGGAGTCGGTACCTTCGTGCATATCAATCAAAGTATCCCAAATTTCCTTTGCATTCTCAAGACGGCTGATTTTGTTGAATTCTTCGCAAGCTTGAGCGTTGTATTGCAGCATCTTCAACTCTTCCGCGGTAGCTTCACGGTTTGGTTCTCTCCTATCAAAGAATTCACCTTGCAAGCCAATACACACAATAGCCCAAACGGCGGGGTTATGTCCAAGAATATGCATTTTCATATTATGCTTCCAACTAGCAAAAATATTACCATCAAATAAGGACCTCTACGGTGGTAATTTCCCTCGCTATACGCCATACTCTCCTAGGTTGTGAAACCAAGGCTATGATCACCAAAAGCTATGGAAATCAAGGCAAATGGAGACCAAAGCTCTAATACCACTTGTAGGATCGAAAGTATGTCTAGAGGGGGGTGATTAGACTATTTGACCAAATAAAAATCTACCCTTTTCCCAATTTTAAGTCTTGGCGGATTTTAGCAACTTAGAACAAGTGAAGCAATCAACATGCACATGCAAGTCTAAGAGTATAGCAGCGGAATGTAAAATTTTGCACATGAAGGTAAAGGGGGAATATGGAGGGAGCAAACGCAATGTAGACGCAGAGATTTTTGGCGTGGTTCCGATAGGTGGTGCTATCGTACATCCACGTTGATGGACACTTCAACCCGCGAAGGGTAACGGCTCCGCGAGTGCACAGAGGGCTCCACCCATGAAGGGTCCACGAAGAAGCAACCTTGTCTATCCCACCATGGCCATCGCCCACGAAGGACTTGCCTCACTAGGGTAGATCTTCACGAAGTAGGCGATCTTCTTGCTCGTACAAACTCCTTGTTTCAACTCCACAATCTTGTCGGAGGCTCCCAAGTAAAACCTAATCAATCTAGGAGACACCACTCTCCAAAAGGTAATAGATGGTGTGTTGATGATGAACTCCTTGCTCTTGTGCTTCAAATGATAGTCTCCCCAACACTCAACTCTCTCTCATAGATTTGGATTTGGTGGAAAGATGATTTGAGTGGAAAGCAACTTGGGGAATACTAGAGATCAAGATTCTTGTGGTTGGAATGGAATATCTTAGTCTCAACACATGAGTAGGTGGTTCTCTCTCAGAAAATGTATGCTGGAAGTATAGGCACGTTTTGATGACTCTCTCCATGTATGAAGAGTGGGTGGAGGGGTATATATAGCCTCCACAGAAAATCTAACCGTTACACACAATTTACCAAACTCGGTAAGACCGAATCGAGAAACTCGGTCAGACCGATTTAGTTCAAAATGTGAACGTTAGGATTTTCGGTGGGACCGACATGTCAACTCGGTGGGACCAATTTCATTAGGGTTAGGGCATAACGTAATCTCGGTGAGACCGATCACATAAACTCGGTAGGACCGATTTCTGTAATAGGCAAACAGAGAGTTGGTCAGACACACTCAGTGGGACCGAATCGCTCATTTCGGTAAGACTGAAACGTTACGGAAGGGAAATGTCGGTGTCAAAACTGGCGGATCTCGGGTAGGGGGTCCCAAACTGTGCGTCTCAGGTGGATGGTAATAGGGGGCGGGGGACACGATGTTTACCCAGGTTCG